>NW_022631024.1:4986340-5092032 GCF_010015895.1 Lontra canadensis | reverse complement strand
TATATATATATATATATATATATATATATATATATATATATATATATGGGTGGGGTGGCTGGGTGATGGACATTGGGGAGAGTATGTACTATGGTGAGAAAAAATTTAAAAATATATATACATATACGTGTGTGTGTGTGTGTGTGTGTATAAATTTAAGGAAACTATTGAACAGCTACTTTCTGCTAGGCACCCTGGGATTAAGGCCAACAATGCAATGGTGAAGAAATGAGAGTTAAGAAATATTTTTCTAGCACCTATTGTGTTCTGGTACTCTGATGAGCTCATTATGTTTAAATGAGCACATTTAACTTTTACAGTAAATCTGTGAGGTTGAAATAAAATACTTTCTAGTCACTGGGTTAGGTCAGTTGCTTCAATGCATGAAGCATTCATTCAACAAGAGCCTCCTAGGATACCTGCAGGTCTGCAAACGTGACAGGCTCTCCTGCTCTTGTCTTCTTTATCATGTGTACCTAGAATGCTCTTCTCATCTTCCCCATTGAACTAAATCTTCTTCAAAAATATGTCCACTGCTATCTCCTCTAAGAAGTTTTCTGTCACCCACGTTCTCAGGCTGGTTGAGATTCTCAACCCTGTACTCCCATCATGTATTTTTATCTAATTACGTACTTATTTTCTCTACCCCTACTATAATTCTTTTTCCTTAGAGTCTCTGTTGCCCAACAGTGCCCAGAGAAAACCAGGTGCTTGATAAATGTTTGTTTTCTAGCCAAAATACTAGATGGCTTCTTGAAAAGAAAGAAAAGAATAAATAGATGAATAAAGGGATACAAGAATTAAAGCATCAATGAAAGACAGCATGAGTTTTTCTGATACAGCTCTGAATGCTGCAGACATAGATGGTGCCAGAAGGTTAAAAGAAAAAAAAGGGAGGGGGGTGCCTGGGCGGCTCAGTCCTTGGTCGACTGCCTTCAGCTCAGGTCATGATCTCCTGGTCCTGGGATGGAGCTCTGCATCGGGCTTCCTGCTGAGCAGGAAGCCTGCTTCTCCCTCTCCTACTCCCCTGCCTGTGTTCCCTCTCTCACTGTGTCTCACTCTGTCAAATAAATAAATAAAATCTTAAAAAAAAAAAAAAAAAAAAAAGACTGGAACACAGCAGAGATGCAAAAACAGATAGGTCACAAAGACCAACATCAAAATAATGCCACATCCAGGAAAACCATGACTATTTTTAACCTGCGGTTTCCGAAAAGTAGCATCAGATTTATTGCAATTGGCCTGTGTGTTTTGAAAATATCCAGTCATCCTGCCAATTTCTTATCAGGTACATTCTTTTAGCCTCGTGTAAAAGCTTTCAGAACCCCAAAACAGGGACAGGGGACACAGCCTCTGTCCTTCTGAATCAGACTATGCATGTTTGTAGCTTCTCAGCCGATTCTGGTAGTTGCATTTAGGATTTTCTACTTTCCTGGAAATTCCTGCACTGGAGAGAAAGCCCTATCAGATAGTCTTTCACACCCCCATAAATTCAGGCACTTTATGGCTTCATACTAGTACAATCGCCAATTATAAAAACAATATTCCATTTCTTTAAATGTCTTGTCATTGAAGGAGGACGAGGGCTAAGATTCTCTGCGTTTTCTTATTTCATCTTCACAATACCCTTCGTGTGGCAGGTGTGATCATCTTTCTTTGAGGAAACTGAAATTCAGTGAGATTACTTTCTTTTCTTTGGTCCCAGTCCCTCAGATACTTTTCAGGTGTTCTCTCGGTCTCATTTTCTCTCCTCCTTTATTAGAAACTGTTAGTGCTCACACATACGTGGTCCTTGTCTCCTTCTGGATCTATGGAAGGACCACCTCACCTGTTTTTTTTTTTATAGTTAGGAGGAGCCATGTGAATAATTCTCACCAATGAGCTGTTGTTTGGGGACATAAAGCATTTAATTGCTGGCGAAAGTGCCTTCAGCAACCCCTTCCCCTGTCGAAATCTCTTGCTCCCTTTTCCCACGTTGAGACTTCATGTTGAGAAAACAGAGTCACAAAAACCAGAGCTGCCTGGAGAGCTGAGCTACTGCCCTCACAAGAGGGATGGACTTTATGTAAGTGATAATTAAATTTTAGTGGCGTGAATTCTAAAACCTTTGGAAATTGGCTATTACTGCAGCCTAACCTATTGTCACCAAATAAATGTAGATGCTCCTATGAAGAAGAGCATACCTAATGTCTGGTCTCTGTGGCCCCCCTAGAACAGTGTGTGAACCCACACTTCCCAGAGGTTTTTCCAGTACTCCACACTTAGGGCTCCCCCGGTGAGCTCCTGCAGACCATTAATCATGGCCTGTAATCATCTCAGGAAGTGCACTTAACGTTCAGTCCCTGATCAATATTCCTCCCCCGACTTCTCTACTCCTACTCTCTTCCCCTGAATCACTGAAGTAAATAAGCCAGACTATCCCCAGGTGACCCAGACTCTAGGCTGCTGTACCAGCCAGGTCCCTATCTACCACAGCCCAGACCCACCGACCTAGGAATTACAGAAAGGACCAGAAAGTCCAAAGAACGTTCACCAATTTGGGCACCTTTGGAGCTGGAAGAAGTCAGTGGCATTACAAATAGCAGTAGAGGGGATAGAGTCCGCCCAATCCTGCGCTTCCCTTCCTCCAGGCAGAGCTGTAAGAAAACATTCTATTTCCACACTAACACCTCTAGGGCCAAGGCATTCACGGCTCACAAGAGATCTTCAACCTTTGAGCATTTCTGACCCCTTCCATAGTTATTATCTCGCCCCTATGTGTTCTATTCAGGGTCCTGACTAAAGCACTTGAGAGTCCGGGAAATCTGCTCTTCTTCCCCACAGCAGTTCCGTGACAGTTTGAGGGAAATTGCCAGGTGTTCCTCCGCTGACCATAGTGTTTTCATTTTACACATAAGGAAAATAATCCCCAGAGGGAGGGAGGTTAACCAAGACCACACAGCTGATAACGAACCTTTCTAACTCCCCATCCATTGTTCTTCCTTTTTCCTTATTCATCTGTGAAGTCATTTTTTCTTAAAAATTTTAAACACACAATACATAACAGGGAATATGGGAGCTTACAATTTGAATGTGATTCAACCCCTGTTGAAGAGAAGCAGACATTCTGATAAAACACATGGACATTTGAAAATGCTATAGTTAAAAGGGAAGTGGGGGGATTATATTTATTAAATGTCCTCTAAATGTCAGCATTGACAGTACTCCTTGTGTATTATTTCATTTGTGTTTTCGACTGCACTCTACAATTGGCAGTCTCACCCCATCTCACTGATTTACAAATGGAAACACTGTCGCAGTTGTGTCTTGGTGCCTAAGAGACCACACCAGTCATAAGGCGTAAAGCCATTTTATTCTGCTCATGATTCTGTGGGCCAGACGTTAGGACAAGGTATAGCAGGTGTACCTTGCCTCTGCTCTACGGTGTCCAGGCCATGGAGAAGACTCAAATCGCTAGAGGCTGGAATCATCAAGAGATTTCTGAGCTGGGGTGAGCCATGGTTGGGTGCAGCTGGGACTGTCTATCAGAGACACCTACAAGTGGCCTCTCCGTGTGGTTGAGGCCTCTGGTGGCAGCTGGGTTCCACTGACTTAGCATCAGACTCGTGCAATGTCCCTTCTGCCTTATTCTAAGTCTCTACAAGGAGAGTGTGGATTAATTTAGAAATTAGACTCTAATTTGCGATGGGAAAATGGCAAGGTCATACTGCCAAAGAGGGTGTGGGATGACAGATATCACTGTGACAAATGCTTAAGGTTTGAGTTGCATGGCTGGTATATAGAGGAAGCAGGAATATGAATCCAGACCTATACGGCTCTGGCAGATTTTGCTATGGGACCTCAGAAGATGGGTAGATCATTGTTATTAAAGAAGTCTGTCTCCATGGTGAAGATGCCATTTGTTACGGACTCAGAAGGAGGGGAGAAGTTTGCACATGGAGATAAAAGGCATCTAAAAAAAAAAAAAGGCATCTAAGATATGGAATAAAATAAAATTACAGTTAACAGAGGCAGCTGTCACGCACGTCTTTCACTGTCTCAGGCCATCTTCTGTACCAAACAAGGGAGCATGGATACTTATCCTCCCCTAACATTCAACAGGAGCCCTAGGCGTTGGAAAGTTCTTAAGACTAAAAGTGGCAGTCTGAGCCAGATGGTAAGGTCCCCTGATGCTACTGCCCATTACGCAGGCAACTGAGCCTGTGACACAGCCCAGCTCTAGGAAGACAAAGAAGACGGAGCTGAATGAAAGAAAACAAAACAAAGAATCTCAATTTGGGAGACTCAAGGAGGCTGAAATTCTCCAAGACAAGGCAGGATGTGATGGCAGCGACAGCCCATTGCCCTCCAACATTGGCCTCTTGAGTCTCTGAGTAACCAAAATGGGCTCAGAAGGCATTTGGCATGAGAATTTTAGGAGATTTTTGTGGGTTAATGGTATACCCTATACTGAGAAAGTCAGGTAACAATCAAGTTCAGACTGAAGCCCAGAGAGAGAGACCTTTATGAAGATGTGATGAAAACCAAAATGGTCACGACTTCCTGTATTTCCCCGATACATTCCCATCACCACTGACACCAGCATCAGAGCCCGTTGTATCATATATGTAATCCGTTACTTGTTTACCGACTATCACCCCCGTGTGAATGTAGTTCCGTGTGAAGAGCCATTTGGTTCTATATCCTCAGCACAAAGGGTGATGCCTACATATGATGATCATTCAGTGCTTGTTGAATGAATGAGTGCTGGGGAGACATGCAGGGGGCAGACCAGCTCGCTGTTACACCTTTTCCCTTCATCTCGGGAGTATACAGGACCCTGTAACATTGTCAGTGAGCCATGATTGGTGTTCTTGACGCCCACACCCCAATTCCAAATCTTGTGTGGGAAACCTGACTTCAAACAAATTTAGGATGCAATCCCAAATCTTCTACTTAGTAGCTGTGTAACCTTGGCCCATCTTCTAGCTGTTTTGAAGTTTAATTTCCTCAAAAATATTTTCATCAGAAAGTCATCATGAGAATCAAATCGTAAAAGTGTTTTGAAGGTAATGATGAGGCAGGCGGCTCAGTCATCGGGTCCAGCAAACCCCAGGTTACTTGCTGAAAAGCTTGGATAAAGGAAGGAAAAGGAGAAAGGAGAAGCAGGGAGGGGGAAAAGGGGAGAAAACAGAAGAAACGGGAAGAAGAGGAAGGGAAAGAGGTGAGGCTTCTCCCACGCAGGAGCTCTATCTAGCCAGCCAGGAGGCAGAGCCAGGGTCCCCAGAGAAGCTGGGGTTCACCCCGCTGAACTAATCCTTCATTTCATGCGCCCCAGCCCCTCTTGTTGGGTCTGACAATTAGCATAGCCTTGGCTTGGTGTTTATGGCACGATGCGGGCTCCAGCAGACACCATTAGCCCTCACTTTATGGGGATTTATTCAGACTATTATCGTGACTCATACTTTAGTAATGAGCTCTCTCTTCCGGGGCTCGGTGCTTTGTTGCTGGCGTCCCTCCTCCTTGCTTCTCACAGTGGCCCCATTTCCATTTTCCTCCCAGAATTTCCTAGCTTCCTTCTTGGCTTCAATCACCACCATGGATGGGGAACAGACAGTGGTGTCTGTAACTGCTCTTCTGCAAAGAATCAGACTCAGCCACCCAGCTAGACCAAGTTAGAAACAAGCATTGACAAAACATACAGCGTGAAGAAAAATGAGGCTTATTTTCTAGAGAGACAGGAGGGAGATATTGTGCCTGCTATAAGAACCTATATTTGGAAAAAATGTTTGTATTCCTTTACCTTGCTTGATGTAATGTAGGATATCAGAGGTGGAACAGAACTTATGAGACAGACAAGAATCTCAGTGCGTAGATGGGGAGACTGAAGTCAAGGGTTGGGAGAGACATGCCCAACATCTCACAGAAAATGGCCTTTAGATCTGGAACTTGTAACTTCTGACTCCTCTTTCCACCTTGTTCTTTCCATTTATTAATGTTTTTATCCATTCAAGCAAATAACTTGAATCGAGTATCAAGGGTCAGCTCTGTCCTGAAACCTTCCAAGGCAATTAGGGTTAGCTTGGTTCCCCACCTCCCTTTTGAACCTGCTGAACCCTGAACATATATACCAACATTATGGACTTTAACAAAGCATTTATAGTTTTGCCTCTAAGGGGTTATCTCTTTCCCCAGACTGGAATCGTTGGGATGGAGCTCTGCTCTCGCTCATGTGTGTATCCCTGTCATTGGTATAAGGGCTGGAACAAAGTAGGATGATGTTTGTAGACAAATATTTGATGAATGAATGAATGGATGAACAAATGAACTTCTTCTCTGATCACCTGCTAAGTATCAGAGAGCTAAGTATCAGGGAGCCATCCTCTGTTCCATTTGCCTCCTGGAATGTGGTCCTAGAACCTTGTAGGCAGACATCATCCTTTCTCTTGTCCTCCTGATCTTTGATTTTCCCAAACTACCTGGGGAATATGTACCACTTTCCTCTCAAGAGACTGATTAGTGCTGATTTAGAAGTTTATGGAAATTGATTTGAACTTGAAAGGGAAGCAATAAGCCCTTCATCCTTTGGGAGCTGACGTAACCATTTGTGAGTTCAAAGTTCCCGTTGCCTATTTTAGTGAATCACTGAGGGTATTTCTAGGCAAATCAAGCCAAATACAGTTTTTAAAAGAAACAAAGCTGGGTCATTAAATCCCAGGGAGAGGAAAGGCAAGAAAGGAGCCAGAAAAATGTTTGACTCACCTGTCAATCTGATTTGGATGTTCTCAGGGTTGCCTTATGCCTCTTAAGTCCAAGGTTGGGGAGATGACCCTCCGGGGGAAAAGACCCCATGACAAAGACCCATGGTGGGCTGTGAGTGGGCAAGATACAAACAGGCAGCCATTTCCGCCAGGTAGGCTATAAATCCAAACTTTATTACCTTTTATTATGTTGTTTCAACAGACTCTTAAAGACAGCACAACGGTCGGTTGATAGCTGCACTAAATCTCTTTCATTTTCTCCCCATATTACTTTCGCCTCCTGGATTTTTTTTTCCTCTCTCTCTCTTTTCATGAGTCAAATTTTATCGGTCTTCTCTAGAGGATGGGAAGTAGAATAGAAACATTATTTATGATTGGGAAACAAAACCCAACAACCCCAGACCCCAAAACTGTGAGCAAGCAGTGACTGTGTGTATGTAACCTATATATGTACACATTCTATATGTGTGTGTGTGTATATGTATATATATGTGTGTGTATATATATATATGTATATATATATATATATATATACACACACACATACATACACATATATATCTCTCAAAGCGGAGGAGAAGCATAAATCCAATTATGGCAAAATGAGGTTGGGAGACATGGCAGGAATGAACTTAGGAGCAATTTACTAGCAAGAAGTCAAAAGGCTGAAATGGAATGAAAATAAACTAGGGATCTCAATCTCTAAAAGCCCTGCTTAAACAACAGAATTCTGTTAAGGGCTGGGAAGTAGTTCCAAGGGTACGCTGAGGTACTAAAGTGAGGCAGAGAGGCAGAGGTGGGAAGGGAGAATGAGTGAGTTAGGGGAGAGTGAATTCGAGGATCTGTCTGAGCTCTAAAGTAAGGCTCAGAAACATTTTCATTGCATTTACTGAAGTAGTTATTAAGCAGCTATTGAACAAACAGATCTTTAATCAGCTTTCCTTTCTTTTATTAATCAATTATTAGCATCGCTTAGATTGACTAGTAGGTGCCCATTTCCATATTACCCATCCTTAACTATGATTCCTATGCATAACAGCACCCCCAGCAGATATTGTCAATTGTCTTATTTTGAAACCCC
This sequence comes from Lontra canadensis, assembly GCF_010015895.1. Classification (NCBI taxonomy): domain Eukaryota; kingdom Metazoa; phylum Chordata; class Mammalia; order Carnivora; family Mustelidae; genus Lontra; species Lontra canadensis. The sequence goes on along the minus strand of NW_022631024.1, from coordinate 5,084,211 downwards.
TTAATCTACCCTCTACTTACTCTTTTTTTATTTAAGATTATTTATTTATTTGTTGGAGAGAGAGAGAGGGAGGGAGGGAGAGCACATAAACAGCGGGGAGGAGCAGAAGGAGAGGGAGAAGCAGACTCTCCGCTGAACGGGGATCTCGATGCGGGGCTTGACCCCAGGACCCTGAGACCATGACCTGAGTGGGAGGTCTGACTGAGCCACCCAGGCACTCAGCCCCTCCACTTATTCTTAAATAGTCAGCTGTTCCTCCTCATTCTTGAAACTGCCCACACAACTCTATTCTTTCTCTGAGCCTCTTGCCCTCTATTCCCATTGTCCCATGTTGTCTCTGGTCTACCAGGCCTGGGAGACTTCCTCTGTATGCTCTTCCTTCTTTTCGAGGTGATTGTAAGCTCCTTTAGAACTGAAATCAGGTACTCCTTGAGTTAGGCTGCCTTGTTCAAAGCCTGGCTCTAGCATTCACTAGCTGTGTGATCTCAGTCAAGTTACAATCCTGTAAGAACCTCTATTTCCTCATCTGCTTAATGGGGGAAATGCTAGCATCTACATGGTGGAGTGGTATCAAGGACTAAATGAGACAACAGAAGAAAAGTGCTGGCTCTGCTGTGCCACTTTCTGGCTGAGAGCCCACAGGATCTGAAGTTTCCTCTACTCTCTAAACATAACAGCCAGCTGTTGGGAACATCATTGGGTGTGGTAATGCCATAGTTCCAAGCTCAGACTCTGTAGCCATACTTTACAGATTCAGTTACAAGCTATACAACATACTATTGTATGACTTTGGGCAAGTTACTTAGCCTCCCTTTGCCTCTGTTTCTTCATTTATTTTTTTTTAAAGATTTTATTTATTTATTTGACAGAGAAATAGAGAGAGGGAACACAAGCAGGAGGAGTGGGAAAGGGAGAAGCAGGCTTTCTGCCAAGCGGGGAGCCCGATGGAAGGCTTGATCCCAGAACCCTGGGACCATGACCCAGGCTGAAGGCAGACACCCAACAACTGAGCCACCCAGGCGCCCGTTTCCTCTTTTAAAGACGCTAGTAGTACATACCTTATAGAGCTCTTAAAGCTACTAAGTAAGTTGGTTCAAGTAAAGTGCTTAGAACAGTCCCTGACACATAGGGGAAGTTTAATACATGTTAACTAGCATTACGGTGATTTAAATGGAATGATAAACACGAGGGATCTAGGCACGTGGTGGGAGCTCATCAGGTGGTAATCCCCATGCAAAAGGTGAAGTCTTTCCACTCCTAGGGCTAAAGTCTGTTAAATCCAGAAAATGCATTGCAAGAAAATGGAATTTTTATCTCCTGTAGTCAAGGTGAATGACAGATCCCATCATTACCAAGTATTTGCTTTTCATTTATATTCTTTTTGCTTCAATGTTTCGTTCAGGTAGAGCACCCATGAGATCATGCCCAGAACTTGCATGTTCACCAGGTAGGAAACTTTTTTTGTTTCTAATGAGGAAACCAATTCTTCAAGCCTTGTTAGAATTGCCAAACAGGGTTTCCTGCTGGGCGGTTTCATTTACTTGGCACCCCCTGCTGAGAGACACCGGTACCATTCACAGAATGGGGAACAGAGAAAACAGACAACTGAATGAGAAATACCAACTGAACGTTGTCATCACCTTCCAGAGAATAGGAACAAATTATTTTTTTGAACAAAATGAATTGTAGTGGTGAGACAAACTAATTGCATTTGTATATACTGAAAATGTCAGAGTTAAAAAATAAAATCTTAGAAAGCATCTAATCCTACAATGGCATATTTCCAATTGGTTGATAGCAGCTTCAGGGATCAGTAAGGGGAGACCAATCCTGAGGTTACTTCCTGGCCCCACATCCACTAGTGATGTCCGCCATGGGCAAAGAGTTGGACAGTGTTGGGCCACCTTGCCATGTCTCTCTATTTCCCATCAGTAAGGGGAGACTTATCCTGAGGCTACTTCCTGGCCCCACATCCACTAATGATGTCAGCCATGGCAGAGTTGGACAGTGTTGGGCCACCTTGCCATGTCTCCCTATTCCCCATCTAGTCCATCTTGCTAATTGTACAGATGGGAAAACTAAGAACTACTAGTCTGCTGATGCTTTCAGATTCCCTATGTTAGAAAAACAGGGGTTTAGACTGTGTTCATTTTTAAATGCCATTTTAGTACATGCAGATTTACGGAGATTGAAGAACTGAATATAAACAAGGATGATTTGTGTATTCTTGGCAAGCCGTTGGATACAAGCTAAATAGATTTTATCTAAATCTTGAATAACGTCTGATTTCCTGGATAGTTTAAACTATCTTTTTCCTGTCCCCACTGGTAACTTTGTTTTCCATCTTTCCTGCCTAGAAAACTTATTATATTCCACATATAAAATAGTCTGACCCTTGTTAAAGTCTCTACTGATTCTAAAATACTAAGATGTATAAATAAATTGGACTTTACTAAGACTTTAGGAATAAGCATAACAAGTAAAGCATATATTATAATTGTGGGCAGTCTTCTAAGAGTTTCAGCCTAAACACAGGTGTTTTTGTTTGTTTGTCCTTTTGGTTTTTGTTTGTTTGTTTGTTTTTTGCATAGTCTGTGGATCCATGAAATTATGTTGCAGATTTTGTTCTTGTCCTAACAGCAATACCAGCAATAACATCTTTAAAAAAACATTCTCCCTTATATTATTTCATTGGATCCTCATATTAGCCCTGTGAGGCATGGGAGGTAGTTTTATCCCATTTAACAGAGGAGAGTTTGATCACCAGAGAGAATTAGTTGGAAATTCCAATTAAGTCCCCCCCAACTCTCATCTCTCTCTCTCTGTCTCTCTTTCTCTCACACGCTTATCTTGGGAAGTAAATCACAGATTGGATATACTTATGTCACTGATTCGATCGAGAATTTCAGCATCTCTCCCCTCAACCCTGGACCTCAAACAGGTATAAGTGAAGTTGCAAAATGTTAAGTGCTGGATGAAAAGCACAGGATTCCAGAATAATTGAATGAAGAAAGTTACATCTAGGGGCAGAATCAGAGGACGTGTGAGTTAGAGGGACTGAATTTGATTCTCCAAGTTAGATACAAGAAAGATGGAGATGAAGATTTAAAAAAAAATTCTCAGAGAAGTCTCAGAAAAGTGGTATAGTATCCTTACCTTGAAATTTAATGGGGAAAAAGATACTACATGTTCTCGTTCGAGTGAAACAAATAAAAGACTATTTCTGACTCTTCTCTCTTGTTTCTTGGTTGTTATTGTCAAAGCTGACGTTGTTAAGCCACCATAAGAGGTTCCACTGGAGTGGGCAACTCTGCTCAAACGTCGGACGTGGCCTTTAGTGACAAATGAATCTCTCTGTGAATCTCTACCATTTGCTTAATGTGTGACCTCAGGTATATGACTTTACTCCTAGGCATAACTTTTACTTTTTCCCTGCACTTTGCTTAATCTGCCTAGGAGCAATAATGGTATCTCTCTCCCGGGGTTGGTGTGAGGATCATTACTGACATACACAGACCACCTGATACGTACCATGTGCTCAGTGCATTTGTTTTTTTTCTCATTTCTTACTGTCAGAAGTACCTATCTGGCTCAAGAAGAAAGAAAATATTTGATTTTCCTCAAGTAGAACCAAGCCTGCAGATGAGAGTATCAGTGCTAAAATTGAACTTTGTGTGTATATGTGACACCAGGTAGAACATTTCATCAATTTCCAACTCTGTTCAGCTAGAGACTTAGGGAAGAGCTACAGGAAGGCATGGAAGTGACTCAAAATTAAATCAACCTGGTAAATTGCTCAGGGATGGTGATGCTTTGCCATAAAAAAAAAAAAAAAAAAAAGACTTTTAAGTCCCCAGTGGCTTCTAGCTGGATCTGGCAGAAGTCATTTTTCAGAAATGTTACTAAATACTCATTTAATGAGCGTAAGACAAGAGGCACAATCTAATATGTACGAGAACAGATAATGCAAGTTGTAATAGGTTCCATTTCATAGAGTAAAGCTTATGAAGTCAGTGGGGTGAGATAAGGAAGACTGGAATTTTAGGATTTCGTGACAAAAAACATATACATCTTTGCTTTTATCCACACCTATATAAGTATCCATTTATTTCTTTTAGAAGCAAGTGGTAATTCTACCTCCCGTATCTAAATCTTTTCTCGATAAAGATCCTTGTAGGATGGATAAGATACTATTATTACTAGCAAACCATTTAACATCATACATGTGGATGTTTCTAAAGTACAAAGAAGTAATTTCTGCTATTAAGCTGTCTTATCATTGCCTACCTCACAATCTTTGTAATGCTATATTAAAAAAATTTTTAACATTTAAGATTTAGCATTAGAAAATGCTAAATAAACCATTTTAAAATTGTGTGTGTGTGTGTGTGTGTGTGAAGGCTTATTTCAAGCTGCAGGTTATGTTTGCACAGACTGATCACCACCATTAATCAGTGTTCTTTGGATACAAATGTTCTATCAGATATTAGAATGAAAGTTCTCTTTAGCGAAGTAGTAAGTTGGTCTGACATTACTCATTGCATTGTAACTTAAAAGGCTTATCAAGTGTCATTGAGGCCTTAGCAGAAAGTAAAAATGCAGAAGTAGGTGGTGTTTCTCTGGAAGGATGGGTAGACCATAAAAGCTACCTTGAGAAAGTCAGATGGTTGGTGGGAATGGGCAGTAGTGGGAGTGTTGATCATGTGACATGGGATAGAGGTGGGTAAGAGGAGAGGAGTGGCCCAGGGGATAGAGCCCAGTAATGCAAACAGGTGACCACCCAGTGTATTTCACTTACTCAATGAGTCTTTGTGAGTATATACAATGATAAATATATATATTTTTATCATAGTATCTGTAGGTAATGATAGTAAATGTGAAAAGTAGAGCCCTTGCCCCTTAGAGTTTGTGGGCTAATGCACTCTTTCTAAAAAGTGCTTTTCCTGGGCCAGCGGCATCAATATCACCTGGGAACTTTTCAGGAATAAATACTCTTAGATCCCACACTAGACTTGCTGAGTCAGAAACACTGGGGGTGGGGACTAGTACTCTGTTTTAATAAACTTTTCTGGGAGATTTTGAGAACCACTGGTCTGACAGAAAGTGTTCTGTAACTTCAGCTCCTCAAAATCATCCTGACCCGGAAAGTGTGGATGGGAGGCAGAGCGTAAAGTGTCCAGAGAGTGACTGATGAGGTTCCTTGAGTTTTTGTTTATCTCTTTACCTGCATAGTCACTTGATACTGCCTGGTGCATGGGGTCCTAGAATTTTCTGCCCACCAGAATTACCAAAGAGTTGTTGATTCATTCACCCACTCATTCATTCATCCTACAAATATGTGTAGAACATTTCTATTAGGCACTGTCCCAGATAGCACGTAGGTGCAGTGGCAAAAAAAGACAAGCATTACCCCTGCTCTTTTGGAATTCAGAGTCAAAATGGGATCTCAGAATATAACCAATAACAACTGTAAAATAATCATAAACATTGCAAAATAAAATAAGATATTATGAGACAGAAAACCTGTGTTGGGGTTGAGGGGTGACTTAATTTAAGAGTCAGTATCTCTCTGAAGAAGCTGTATTTAAGCTGAACTGAAGGATAGATAGACATTACCCAAGAAGAGAGACTAGCCAGTGCAAAGATCTTGAGAGAGGCCAGACCTCTGTCTGTTCAAGGAACTATAAAGAGCATTTGCAGCTGGAGTGCAGAGAACAAGGGAGAAGATATCTGGCTTGAGAAGGACACTGTAGACGTTGTAGAAACCAGAGCATCCAGCCTGGGAAGACACGGTGAACAGGGAGGAGATTCAGTTTAAGTTTTAAAGTGATCACTGAGGTTTCAAGGAGGAAAGTGGATTAGAACAAAGTCATGGAAATAGGAAGAGCACCTTGGAGGGCCTGGGGCACTAGCTTAGCTGCCCCAGATGAATGGCATAATGCGGGGGAGGGGCTAAGAGGTAATGGACCGGCTTCAAAGGCAGGACTCCTGCACCGAGAGCAGGTCTTCATTCCCTGCAGTGACCTCCAGGCCACTTGGACTCCCAGATCCCTGCCCCTCACCAAGCCCTGAGGACTGGACGGAGACCAAGAGTGCGCATTTACCTGGTATTCTTTCAGTGACCTTGGGCAGGTCCTTGCTCACAAGCCTCTTCTCCCCAGTGCCACCAGCCCAGTTTTGCCTCTTGGCTTCTTTTTCCTGAAAGTGTTGCCCTCTCGCTGTTCTTTTAAAGTGCACATCTCCTGGGAAATTCAAGCTCTGAACTGTCTGGGATAGTGCTGAGCACATCAGCTTTTCCTGACAGAGGCAGGTTAAAAGGTGCCTCGGTTACGATGCTAAACGTTGTGACACGACCTTGGTTTCCCTCTGACCCAGGTCAGGACAGGGATGTGATGTGAATGCCATTCCGTACCCCACACGTGGCCTCTGGTGACTGGAGGCTGACGCCGTCACCAGCCCTCCCCCCAGGGTGCCCAGCCATCTCTCCCTGTGGGGCTGACAGCAGATTGGCATCGCTGACAAATGACTCATTTCCAGCCCCCTAAAATGGCTTCAATCTTCTTTTCTTTGAAGTCTCACAGATTATATCCTCCATCCCCCGCTTTTCTGACAACTTCACTCCAGCAGTGCATTATGTTAAAAACCACACTTATTATGCCAGAGTGGAGCTGGCACAATTAGAGTTCCGTTTTCATCACGGACGTTGATGTGCTATAATGACCTGCTTGGACCCGTGCTCCTGTGGGCCTATGACTCCTGCAGAGGGAACCAGGGGACCCATTGTCCTCTCCACCAAGTAGTCATGCCCCAAGGGGTTGGAAAGAGACTGTTCCTCCTACTGCATTCTTTTCGTTCTGTTTGATTACTGTGTGCCCACCATGAACTAAGTCACCCCAGTCAGAAATCAGGGTACTAATCAGGTTCCTCCCCTAACTTTATCCCTCTTAAACAATCACTCGCCAGGCTTCCTTCTTTGCTTTGCTTTGGCATCCCTCCAATGCCCACTGCCATGCCCCTGGATCACACCACCACCACCTTTTTTAGAGTAAAGACAGTCCCCAACTGACAGTGTTCTCACTTACAATTTTTAGATCTTACGATAGTGCAAAAGCAATCCATAGTCTGTAGAAACCATATTCTGAATTTTGAATCTTGATCTTTTCTCAGGCTAGTGAGAGAGTTACACTCTCTCATGACGCTGGGCAGTGGGATCGAGCTACAGCTCCTAGTCAGTCACGCAATGATAAGGACAAACGGCTGCTATACTCACACCCATTCTGTACCCAGAGAGATGTTCTGTTTTTCATTTTCAGTACAATATTCAATAAATACATGAGATGTTCAATGCTTTTTATGAAATAGGCTCTGTGTTAGATGATTTTGCCCAACTGCAAGCTAATGTAAGTGTTCTGAGCACATGTAAGGTAGGCTAGACTGAGCTAGGACATTTGGAAGGTTAGGTATATTAAAATGCATTGTTGACTTACGGGATTTTCAACTTATGGTGGGTTTATCAGGACATGACCCCATCCTCAATGTCAGCCTCTCTATTTCCAGTCTTGCACCTTCCAAAATGGTCCCCAAAGTAGCTGTTCTAAAATGCAAACTGATTCATCTGTGTTCATTGTCTTGAATCAACCCCTTGCCTGCTTCCCACTGACCTTGGCATAAAGTCTTCAGTTTGGAATTCAAAGATCTCTCCGTCTTTCATACGTCTCTACCCCAGGCCACCTTCACCTGGATCCTAGGTTACCAAGCTCCCCGAGGGTCCCCCATACATCATCCTCTTGGATTCCTTCAAATCTTTGCTCAAGCTTATTCTTACCTGAAATGCCTACTTCTCCTCTCTCTTAGCCTCACTGATTCCTTCTCATCATAGAGGGCTAATTTCACCTCTAAGATATTTTCATGACATGCCATCCCAAAGAGATTAAGGGCCCCTTTCTGAGGTTCTAATGCTCTTTGGCCCCCTCTATCCTGACATTAATCTCATTAACATATTGGTTCTTTTACTTGTCTTTGGTCCTCTTGAAATACGACCTCCATGAGGAGGTGCCCTACGCAACCCTCTATACCCAGACACATATGTAAGAGGTGGTTGACTACAGGCTCATCCTTTAGGCCTGTAGCTCAGCTTTGATAGTGGTCAGTTATCAAAGTTTAGTGTGTGTATCCCGTTCTTCTGTGTATGACACATTTAATCTCTCTCACAACATTTAATCTTTACAACAAACCTATAAGAAAGTCCTTGTAACCAATTTCACACATGAAAAAAAAGGAGCCTCAGGGAAGTTGAGTATCTTGTTTGTTTTCATGCTGTTAATGCAAGGTAGTTTAGTGGCTATGTACCTGCTGTGGGAAATCTACATGGATTTGGGTGCAAAACAGTTACAATTACAGAGCTAGACCATGAAGGATCAGAAGGTATTTGTCAGTTGAAATGAAGTGTCATTATTCCAAGCAAAACCAGGAATGCCTTCTTATACATTAACATCAGTGTGAAGGAGGGAGGTGTTTAAGAAAAAGTCCTAGACTGAATGCATCTCCACCAAACAGTAGCTGTGTGATCTAGGGCAGTTTCCTGACCTCAACTTCTTCATATGCATAATGGGAATAATAAAATCTCAAAACTCATCTGATCATGGTGAAGATACCAAGAAATAATGTACACAAATTCCTAGGAACATTCTCTGACCAGACAGCCACGGCTCAATATATGGCAGCTACTCCTAGCACTGATCCTCTGATTATCTATTGTTGCTTTAGAAACTACTCCCAAACACAGTATTGTCAGCCGGTATATTTTGTGTGTCAGAGTTCCATGAAGAGCTCAGCTGGGTGAGTCTCTGACCCACGTGGCACTGACTGGAACACTCACCTCTAGAATGGCTTCTTCACTTACTCGTCTGGCATCTGGGCTGAGATGCCATCTGCACAGGGAAAGGAGGCTAGCTGTCAGATGGACATTAAGCTTGGGCTACTGACCAGAACGCCTACAAAGACCAGATAGACCAGAGTGGTCTGTCCAGTGGTTTGGGCTTTTCGTAGACTTGCCACTTGTTTCCCAGAGAAGAAAGAGATCTGAGCAGAGATCCTAAGGCTCTTAGGAAACAGACTCAGAGGTTGCAGGAAATCACTTCTGACATATTCTCTTGGTCAGGTAAGTCACTAAGGCCAGCCCAGATTCATAGAGAGGCAGTTAAAATCCACCTTTCAATGGGAGGATGACAAAGAATTTGCAGCCATCTTTAATCTACCAGGCACCTAAAGCTCCTGGTGCTATTTTAACATTAGGCAGCAAGAGCAGGTACTCCACTGTTATGAGAGTATGGAAAGGGATGACAGGGGCATGGAGGGTGGGGGGAGACAGGAGCTGCTGAGAAACTACTGCACCAGTGTGGTCAAGTGGAAGGCAAAGCACTCCTCCAACCACTCCACTACACCCCGCAAAGCCAGTGAGAACTAAGCAAGTGGAATTCCCAGCCCCAGGGGGTGCATGCATAAACCAAGGACTCTCGGGCAGCATGCTCTGAAAGTCAGTGAGAATGCCAGGAGCATCCCTGGGATTTCTTTTCTGAATCACCTGAAATGGAGCAGTGGACTCTCTCCAGCCGCTTTCTATCTCTTACATGAGGGAGGTCACACTGAGCTATTTTTCCAAACTGTCGAGGTAAGAGGATAAAAGGTCTCTGCTATCTTGGCCATCACAAGCTGGAGTTACTCATGGGGAACAAGGCAGGAGGCAAAAAGAGGACGCAGCAAAGCAGATGTTGTACATGAAAGACACTTTCTAGCACAATACAGTTCACATGTCTTGTCCTTACTGACTGTGCTCATTTTTTTTTAACCGTGTGCATTTTTGTCACCACTATGTATGTATGGCCTCTCTTCTCAGTTCATTGATCTGGCTTGAAAAAAAACAAAAAAACAAAAACATATCTCTTTGGGGCTTGCCTCTTCTTACCTGTTAATTCTATCCATGCCTCTGTTATAAGCCTACAACCTCAGAAAGACCTAATAATTTAATAATTTCTACTGTCTTCTTATAAATTCTGGACATCCATATCACACACACAATTAAATACAAACATTCGTTCAGAGACATCATTTCTCACACACAAGAATGTCAGTATATCCTGGATTGCCTGGGCCACTCATGGATTTCCCTTGGTGTCCAGGCATAATTATCAAATACAGACAGACACGCGCACACACACACAATCACATTTAATTCTCAAACATGCCCCATATGGATGATAAATTATATAGTCACCTTAACTTTAAACATACACTCAAAAAACATACCATGGACAGACACACATACAAACGTACATACACCAACATATGGAATTCCCCTTCACCCCACACATATAAAGATCTCCAACTGTTCTAAAATGTACACATTCACCAGAATGTATTGATGCACTAAAATTCTGAATGTGCACTTTCAAATCCTTACCTAACCATCCTTCCCGCACTATGAAAACATCCATTCGCACGGACAGTAACAGACTCTCAGACCCACCATCAGGGAAGACAGAAATCCAGGAAAATGACATGCAAGGAAATATAAAAATGAAATACACATAGACACGCATACTAACACACCCCCTTAGAAATCTCTACACAAATGGCACCTTCCAGGAATCCATACACACCTCACAGACACACATACATGTTTGTGCTTAAATCACCCCCTAACACATGCACATACTCAGACAGAATCATACATATTTGTTTGTTTTTTTTATTATGACAGAATCAAGCATCTACTTTTAAACACAAAACTTCATATAGGATATAACAAAATATACCTGTGCATAGTCACACACACACACACACACACACACACACACACACTTCTGACCCCAGTGCTTTCCTCCTGCGATACTTTCCCACACTTCATCTTGGAGCCTGACTCTACTCAGGTGAACATCACCTCAGAAATCTCCCAACACAAGCAAGTTCTCTCTTGTGTTTAACACAGACCTCCCACTGCAAAAACCCAATAAGCTGAAGCACCCAAGTCCGGATGGATAAAAGTAATGAAATTAGATATCAGTGCCACACAGTGCCACACAACTTCAAGAACCAGTCACGGACTGCTCAGCCCTTCCTGCTATATAGGAAATAGAGACGGGGACAGCTCCCACCTGCCTCATGGCCCAGTTTCACCACCCTGCCCCACCAGCATAGACTGAGGAGCTCTTCTGCAAACCTTTAGCTGGTCCATTCTAGACAGACCGAGAGCTCTGGGAATCTCAGGACAGAGAAATTTGATGTAGGAAGCATGACCATGAATAATGAAAGCGAAGGAGCAGGTGTTGAGGGAAGTCCCCTGAACTCAGAGTCGGGACCTCAGTTCTAGGCCTGCCTCTGCTGCAGATTTGCTGGATGTGGGGCAGGTTCCTGGCACTCTCCAGCCTGGGTCTCTCCCTCTGTGACTTAGAGGCTTAGGACTTGACAGATGATTTTGTACCATCCCGGAAAGCTATGATTCAAAGTATTTGGACGTATCTGAACCAGAAACTGCCAGCAGGTAATCACTTTTATTTTGATTAAATCAGGGCAGTGAATACTTCGGCCTGAGTGGTCTCAGGAAAGGCATGAAGTGATTTGAATGGAAAAGGCTCCCTTCAAAGCCTTGTTCCACCCAGAATCAATGAAACGCATCTGGGATTACTTATCTAGCAGCAACCACATGCTCTGCTGGTTATGGGACAAGAGACGTGGTGAAACAACCTCTGTCCCCACAGCCTAGATGGACAGAATGATATGTCAACAAAGAACCTGGGAATAAATTATTCAAATGTTATGAAAGAGGTATTTATTATCACATATGATTATCTAACCATGGCGTTCCATGCTATCATACCATATTACCGTGTTATCACGTCAACAAGAATCCATACCCATCTTTTGCATATCCTCCTGCTGCTTGTTTTCACACATTTCTACCTCTGAAAATCTCAAGGCGAGCTCCGGATCACTTTCCACCCCATCCATGCTTTGGCACCGGGTCTCTGTTTCTCGTATGGCAGGAAGGGCTGAGCAGCCCGTAACTGCTTCTTGAAGTCGTACGACATTGCATGGCACTGATATCTAATTTCATTACTTTTCTCCATCCAGCCTTGGGTACTTCAGCTCGTTGGGTTCCAGCCGCGATTAATTGGTAGATCTCCCACTGACTCCTGATTAGCTGCTTTTGATTAGGGCCTAATGACTTCATTTGGTCCCAAATTCAGGGGGATGAGTTGCAAAACTGCCAGCAAACTGCTCCTACAGAATTACATTTTCCCAAGCCCTGAAGACATCACTTAAACTCTGTGTACACAATATTCTCCCTCCCTCGTTCTTCTTCCTCATTGCCTCCGGACTGCATCACACAGAAGAGCAGAGGAAGGAAGCTTGTGACCCAGCTCCTGGCTGCTAGAGCAGATGTCACATGAAAAAGGCCTGAAAGCTGACAGCCTGGCACTCAGGAGGAAGTCACCCCCCACAGCGCTAACTCCCACACTGTGCCTGAAGGGAAGGCTCTGTATAGAAGAACTTCCCTGAAGTCTTCGCCCTGCACCCTTAAGGCATGCCTTCTTTGGGGACAAGGTGCTACCGCTTCCCCCAGTTTTTCATGATTTTTGGCTACAGACATCTAAAAGCCCTGATCCATAGCCAATGTCAGAAGACCTAGAAGAAAGTCTCTACCCAGGATCTTAATTGGCCATTACTGCTGCTGGTTCCCAATGCTGGTTCTGACCACCCAGCCTGTGCTCCCCTGACACTGTACACTAAGGAGCAGGATGGTCAGAGATACATAATTATATATAATGTGTATATATGTATATATGTATATACACATTATATACATAATTTTGCCTAAGGATGTCAAACCCCTTGTGATACATGTGTAATATACAGATTCCTAAGCTGTGGAGGCCTACCTCAAAAGATTCTTGTCTAGCCTAACATTTTATTCTGCAGATGGACATACTTGTAAAAGTAATTCGATAAATATCTATTTAACACTTATATGCCAGATCCTGTGTAGGTCTCCAAAGAAATGTCGATGAGCAAGACTCCATCTTTTCTCTCAAGAGCCACTGTTGACTTTGACAAGTCAACATACTATACTAAGTATTTGGAACATAATACATGGGGATTATGATTTGATAAAATCGTATACATATACACACACTATGTACATATAGAGTATGTTATATATACATATATACATACACATGCAAATACATACACAAATACACACATACATACACACACAGGGCGTTAATACACAAATATGAGAAAATGCTAAAATGCAATAACCAGGGAAGGGATTCTCTATTCCCCCAGGTCCTCAAGGTATTTTCCCCAGAGTCAACTGCTGTTAGCAGTCACTTGTGTTCCCTTCAAACATTATATATTCGTATGTACACATTTTAAAATGAGAAAACTGAAATTCAGGGATGAAACAATAGAGTAACTTCCCCAAAGTCACACAGGATGACGGTGATGGAGGCAGTTGTGGTCCCCATACAGTCATGCTTGATTCCACGATAACTTGAATGACCTTGCCCAGCTCAAGAGACCAGTCCAGCCATCTCAATATTGGTAGATACCGGTTCAAGAGCACAGCACTTTGCAAAGGAACAAAGAACTGAAAGACAGGTGTGGGAGGGGAGAAGTTAGGAGACAGATCACAGAACATCAAAGAGCTTCTATGACTATAGGACATTATCCACATAGATTCTTCCAGAACTGCTAAGCACTCTCTCTTATTTGTGTCCATTTCCTCCTTAATAAGGTTTAGCCAGGCATTGGGAAGGTCCACAGAGTCTGGTACCTAGCCCTAGCTGTCTGGCCTGACTTCTGCATTTGACACAGAATCTGACTCCAGGCCATCCATTCCTCATGCTAGGTCTCCTCCCACCACCAGAGGATCATGTTCCATTCATGCCCCCAACATATCCCAAAACTGCAAGGCCCTGTTTGTGAACTCTTTGTGTCAGGGCTCTGAGAGCTCACAAAGATCCTCTAAGTCAAATGATTGCCACAGTAGTAGATTATATATATATATATGTATATATATATACATATATATATATTATATATATCTCATATATTATATATATATATATATATATATATATATATATATATATATATATATAGAGGATAGCTCTGCAGTGAGTAAGGTAACATAGCAAGAAAAGCATGAATCTTAAAAACATATAGACCTGGTCTCTAATTCCAGTTTTGCCATCATCACTGATAAGTGTTGGGCAGATTGCAGAGCTTCTATAAAATTCAGTTTCTTTGTATTAAAAAAAAGAATGTTCATACTTATTTTTTAAATTTTTGTATGTCCAGCATCACATACTTTGCCTGGCACAGAGTGTTTAATAAACATCCACTGAAAGAATCGATGGAAGAATGAAAACAAAAATGCTTGTACCTCATTGTTAGCTTAATTGGAACTAAAATGATAACTTGATGTTGTTCTTGCAGGAGGATGGGAGTCATTTCAAGCTAGGGGGAGGTTACAAACAAGGGCAAGTTAGTGTGGGGAGTCCGGGCATTTTAAGATACTGTAGGAAAATCAGTGCATTCGGATAGAAGATGGATGTACATCGCTTATGAGTGAGCCGTTGTCTGTGATGGCATCACGTACAGATCAGGTCCTCAGTTCATGTTCGATGAATGATACTGAGAATAAACACACAGCAAACTCACAGGGAAGTCTGAGGTGACCACATGAACTTTGTAAGAGTTGACCCAACATCCTTGGTTGGGAAAGCCACAGCATGGGTTGACTTTGTATCATCTCCTGGGACCCCCTAAGAGGCTGACATAACTGCTCCAGGTGGATAAGTGGGAGCCGCATGGGCCAGTCCGCGTGAGGGAGAATAGATGTGCACATGTTGCCACAGAAATCAGCCAACTTGAGTAAGCCTGTGTCTGGCTCCTGCAGAATCTTAAACATTCTATAGCTTGCTTTCCATGCCTTTACCTCTCCTGCTCTGCACAAATTGAGCAAATTGAGGTGGCAATAAATTGATGAAATGCACCAAATTGCATTTTCTTCCGTGCGCTGAATTAAAGTTTCTCTCCCAGCAAGTGAAAGTAGGGGGATTTAAAGCAGGAACTATCCCTGGGGGAATTAGTGATGCACTCTTAGCAAATCAGAGACTAAACACTGGTATTTTTTGCCATGTGCAGAGACAGGTTGGCAGGGGTAGCATCAGATGGGGGAAGATAGAAGAGGCTGCAGCAAATAGGCTGGCCTTTGCCAAACCTCTGCTATGATTTTGCCACAACTCGGGTCTTTCTCAATAGCAGTATTTGTAATTATACTTGTCATTTGTGGAGCACTCACCAAGTGCTAGGAACTGGACTAAGCACTTTACACACATTATTTAATTTAATCTCCAGAAGTACTCTGAGGAATACATTATTGCATCCAGGGAACAGATAAATCAGAGAGGCCAACGAATTTGCCTAGTGTCGTGTGGCAAACTGGTGACAAACTGGGACTCTAACATGGATATCTATGATTCCCAAGCCCAAGTCCCAATCCTTTCACTCTACTCCCTCCCATTGCTAGGCCCAGTGTGAGGTCTTGCTTTAGGGTAGAGCAAAGGTGTTTGCTCAATGATCAAGTAACCAAACTACAATTAGGAATTATGTCTCTCTCTATTTGTAACCCAGCAAATTTGAAGCACCTTCCAAAAATAAGTGCAATGAAATTGAAAATGACACACAGAAGCAAAATAAAAGGACCAGACCAGTGTAAAACAATACTGAAACCTAGATATGCAGTGTCTGGCATATAAAGGTTATTAAATTTAAGCAACAAAATCAGCCTGAGCCTCTTGTCTGTTGAAACAAAAAGAAAACACAATTGTTCACTTGATGTCTAATATTATAAAGGAAAAGCATACCAATTCTTCAGAGGAAATATGCTGATAAAAGTTTATCATCCAGTAAAAGATGATAGTTTATTCAACAGGCATGTTATAAGAGTTTACTATGTGCCAGTCACAGAGCTAGAGTCCAGAGATATGATGGGGGAACTAAACAACCAGGATCCCTACCTCCAAGAACCCTCAGGATAGTGGGAAGATAGCCTTAAAAACAAGTTAGGCAGATACAGGATAAGGACTTGGGGGCACTGGACCAAGAGAATGTGACTTGTAGAGGAACAACATTCACAAATGTCTAGCAGTATGGGAGAGCATATCATGTTTAAGAATCTGAGAAGTTCAGTGGCTTTAACAGAAGTAGGGACAGAACAAAAGATGGCAACAGGACACACATCACAAGAGTGTGCTGGGGCCAGTTCACACTGGCTGGCAAGGATCCATTATGCACATTGGTTCCAATGAGGGTAGTGGTTTGAAATTATCTATCCATAGTGGGAATATTTATACTATGGGTATTGACTCTGCATTTAGGACTCTTCATTTCCTCTGCAAGTATTGACCACTTCACCACCACCTTTAACTGTATTTCAAGAAGGTAGTCCTGCCAAGGAGGTACCTTGGAGAAAGAAGCATCTGAAACTGAAGAGGTCACAGAAGGCTTCTTGGAAGAGACAGCATTTGAGCTAATTGATAAGTGAGCAAAATGCCAATCCAGCAGGTTGCATTCTGAATCCAGAGAGTTAGTAGCCAGCAAGTGATGGGAAAGCATGAATGATGAACCTTAAAGAGAAGTAGTGTGCAGAGTTAGAGTGTCCTGCTTAGCTATGAGAGGGTTCAAAGAGCAGTCAACATTGGAAGACCTAGCAGGCAGTTGTTGCCAACCATTCAGCAGCCTGGTGTTTCAGAAAAAGAGTCTAGTCCCATGAAAAGAGGAGGCAGAACATAAGACACCAAGCAAAAATCAGTCCTGCAGTATTGTCAAGCTGTGCAGGTAATTTAGACAGGGATCCAGAGATGATATCTGGAGCCCAAGGTTGGCCTCTCCCTCCACTTAGGAAAATGTAGGAGCCCCGTACCTAAGCAATAAGGGAACAAGTATATAACCTAGTAAGATGCCTATTGACTTAGTCTCCGTTTTACATCTTTGTACACTGTGATCCATCAAATGGGTTGAGATTGAGGCTATGTGTGGGCCACCAGTAGTCTCAGGTGTTTGGATGCAGGAGGCAAAAGCAGAGCAGACTAGGATTTGGTAATCTGGAGAAAGGAATGACTGGGTGAATAAAGGGATGAAGGAAGAAAAGGGCAGGGGAAATACACGAAGCAGCTTCTCATGAAGAATGGCAATTCTAGGAGATAAAGTTGGAAAGGTTGATTAGGGTCAAGATGTTAAGTGCTTGAAATACTTGGCTAGGATGCTTTGACTTTATCCAGTAGGCATGGGGGCAGGGGGGCAATGAGAGTGTCCAAGCAGGACATTAATGCTTGCCCAGAGCATACTTTGAGACTAATCTGGTGCTGATGCATAGAGGTGGGACAGGGCAGGAGAAAGGCTAAGGGCCTTGTACTCTTCCAGAACTCAAGCTCCATCACGCTAACAGAATACACTCCTAAAAAGTGTTAAGGACAATGGCAGCCTAGCTTGATGAGCACCATTCCTAACTATCTTACACCCTTGTCCTCTTCTCATGTATCCTGCCTCCATTCCCATCCCACCCATTAATACACCAAAATCCTTCCCTTAATCAGAAGATTGTTAAATAAGAAACTAGTGCCCCAGAGAATTTTGCGCTCTTCTAGCGTCCCTGAGAATTTTAAGTTTTGCTCTGTGTAAATGTGGCCATGGTCTTTTCCAAAACATGTATCATTTTTCTGTGTTTTTCTTTATTAAACTGACACCAAACACTGGAAATAGGTTGTTAATTTGAAAAGGAACACTGTTCTATTCTTTCCAAAAAGCTTCAGGAGTGTCAGGTTACAATTTCACTGAAATAACACGTAAGCAACTTAACCTCAAAACTCCATCTCTGGCACACTCAGTAGCATCAATGTGGAGATAAATACTCTTAAAAACTAAGCCTTGATGAGTATAGTAATATTCCTGCGTTCAAGCCAGAAGAATTGGAGGCAAATGTTGGCTCCACCATTTTGCTTTTAGGCAAGTCTTGTGGCCATTTTGAGCCTCAGTTTGCCCCTCTGTAAAATGGAGTGATTATCTCCTGTCCTGCCTGAGAGGATCATGGTGAGGATGAAATGAGATAATGCCCAAGGAAGATTTTCTTTCTTCCTCTTTTTAGACAGCAAAGAGCTGCTCAAATGACAAGGGGCAATTCCGTCATCAGTGGCTCCTTCTCTTTGGGGTGTCCATGTACTTCCAAACCCAAATATGAAGCCCCATTCCACACTGTGTATGTTTACACACACAGGGAGGGACCAACTGACCTTGTTGACCGTGGGGAAATCATAATTGTCCTCGAATCTTAGTACAGCCTCTTTTCGCACTTGAAAGGCAAGTTTCAAAGTAGAGAGAAGGAAATTGGCCTCAGATCTTGAGTCTCCCTCCGTCCCCCACTCACCTGACTCTGAGTCCGGCTGAGGTGGCCAGGAAGGTGCTGTTCCTGACTCTGGAAGCTCTTCCCTCAGCCACTATTGGCTTTGCCTACTTTAGCCTGACACTTGAAGGCTGAGGGAGGGGGAGGGTGAAGCCTCTGGATCCTCCCTTTACTGGCATCTAGGAGGGATATTGTAAGCTTTTCTCCCAAGAGAAGACATCTCTGTCAGGAGATCTGAGGGGACATTTATCTTCCTGAAACACACACAGATCTGTCAGCCACTGAAGAAGATAAAGGGATAATGAACAGAAAGGGAAAGGAAAGTGGCCATTTGGATGGGCATGAAGTACATTCTTGGGGGCATGCATCCTTCCCCACACTTGATGCAAAAGGGGCAGCTGATACCACACTCGAGGTGGGGGAAGAGGTGTGGGAAGCCCTGCAGTACATATGGGAAAGGGAATCAGGAGACCTGAATTCAAATCTCAGCCTGGCCACTTCTCAGCAAGTGACTTCTCTGAGCTTCAGCTTCCTAGTACACAAAATGGGTGCATTGCTGGTGGTGAGGTTACTTAGTTAACATCCCAGGCTGGTCTGATAACACCATGATATAAGAACTGTGAACACATCCTGCGCCATGCCTTCCCTCTGCCACCACCATCCCATATCCCTGCACTGTATCCCACTCTTTTTATCCAGACTGACCTGTTTGTGTGATTGATAAATGTACCAATCCTGGGTTTGGAGCATGGTGGTGCATCCTTCTGATGAAACAGGGTAGCACATTGTTGCAGCCACGTCTGAGGTCTTGATTCTTCAGTTCCTAAACTAAAGGGGTCCTCCAGAATCCCTGCAAGTCTACCTAGAATGGGAGGACAGGATCAGGGGACACTGAATGGGCAGGGTCCATAAACCTGACCCTGAGTTCAACTGCAAAAGACCCTCTATTCGTTTTACATAGGGGATCTCCTAGCAAGATGTCTTCTGAATAGAGCAAAGCTGCTGCAAGTAAAGAGAAAAAAAAGAAAAAAAAGATAATAGTATGAAAACTACCTTAGAAGTGCAGTGGCAATAAGGGGGCTTCTTAGGGCTGGGGTCTTCAGAAATCTCTCCAGAACTTAGCATATCAAACAAAAATATGTTGCAAATAGAAGAATGAATGGGTGTTTTCACCAAGGGATGCTTTTCTAGATGGAGGCGGGAAAGTTCAGACATTACTGAGCTGACCATGTGTTGCTACCATTGTGGACACTCTTCACCTCTTCCCCTAGCGCTTCCAGATGTCCCTACCGCTGTCCCGCACACATGGCCTTCCAGTCCCCACACAGGAAGTGAAGAAAGGAAAGTCTAAAACATCAGCAGTCTCATTTGATGCTGGCAGCTTCCTCAAGGAAGGCCCATTTTTTCAGCTTATCTTATGAGACCATCAGAATGTCTGTGAGTCCCCAGTGGACACATCAGGAATGCTCTCTGGCTGGTCCAAACCCACCTTTATAAGTGAGCAGTAATACCACGGAACACAACCGTGGTGTGTCAGGATCTGGTAAGTATGTACATGCATTTTCTCTTTTCCCAGGTAGACATCAGTACCCCTCTTTTAAAAATGAAGACAGGGAGGCTCAGAGCAGTTTTAGCATCTAGCCCAGAGTCCTATCACTGCTAAGTGGCAATGCTGATATTTGAACTGGGGAACTGGGGTCTTTCTTTCAGTACCAAAACAAACTACTTTCATATTATGCTAAGCCGACTTGCTCACTAAAGGCTCAGTAGAGCCTTAGACCTTCAAACAACCCTGGAGGAACACTTCTCTGGGAAATGCAGTGTTACCCAGATTTTAAGCCACTGCATGAGCTCCCTCCAGCCATTTTCATGAACTCAAACAGGTATGTGTATGTAGGAGTCCTTATACTCCTACAGTGACTCTAGTCATCTTATAATGCATGTAGCCTTCTTTGGTTCAATCAGCAAAAGATTGGAAATGGGACCAAAATGTAAGTGAATGCCTGAAGAAGTTCACGGATGAGTAAGTGAAGAAGAAATTAAGTGAGTGAATGAATGAATGAATGAATGCACACGGTATCCTACAAAACCCCGAAATCCAGCTGTGAAATCAGTGAGTCACATCATTGAGACTGACAGGACAGATGGGAGAAATTATTCTGGGTTCGGGGAGCTCCAGAAGGGAAGTGCAGAAATGTTCACAGAAATACTTGAAAGCTGAGAACACAGGCCTGTGTTGTGGAGCAGGGAGATGGCCACAGAGAGGCTGCTGCTGATGTAAGTAACTCACACTTACAAACAGGCAGAGCCTTCGTGGTGGTGGAAAGAAGGGAGAGGGAGCCACTGTGACATCCTGCTTGGTGCCTTTGGCTCCAGCCTCACTGCAGGCTTCGCTCCAACCTATGTCATCAGAACAGGACTCAGATAATGGGAGAACCACAGGTCCTGGGAAGATCAAAGACACGCGCTTTTATGCCTCAATTAACGTTCCCCTTGTAAGGCTTTCAAACACAATTTAGCTTTTCTCTGCTGGGCTGGGAGCGACACAAAGACATGCGCTGGGTCTTTTTGGAACACACAGTCTGTGAGCCAGCCTCTATAATTAACAGTTTCCTCCTACTAAAGGGAATAAGGTTTGGGTACACAACATAGGCTGTGTGTGAGAATGTAAAGGACTATTCACAGGGTACTGAGTGGGCTGTCTGCCCAGGACTGCTTGTCACAGCCCGATAAGGCTTCAGGGCACAAAAAGTTTGAGGTAGGTAATTAAGACATGCCATGTTCATCAAGAAGAAAGAGGAAGAGGGCTGAGGACAAGGAGGGTGGCAAGTCACCATGTGTGGACAGAACATCTGCTTAGGGTCAGGAAACCTATCTTTGTTCTTTTCTGGGTTCACTACTCTCTGTGTTGCCTTGGGAATCCACAGGCATCTTTAAATCTTACCTCTTGCCCTCAAGGACTGTTGCCTTGAATCTATATTCCTTTTCTGGGAAAGTCTGTTTCAATATGCCCTTCCGGGCTCATACCGACTCAATGACAAACTCTCCATCAAACGCTGAATAAACAAGTGTCCTTCCAAATAGAGGAGTGACTGTCCTGGAGAAGAGCACTTACATTTTCTATCCCATTATGGTCTGTTTGATGGCTTTGGGCATCCTAGAGGTGGAGCAATGCTCCTAAAACCAAGAACTGCATGCCATATGGACTGGGGCTACTTGCAGTGAGTTGGGGTTCTAAAAGTCTTACAAGGATTTTTAAGGCATTTATACCAAAGGCACCACAATAAGAACTGGTGCAAAGGAAAGCACTGGTGACCTGGGCACCGTTAAAAACTCAGCCTCTGAGCAAGGAACAACTGACATAATTATCCAGGAGTGAGTGGAAGCACAAGTGTAGAGGCAAAGGGCCACCTTCTGGAGTTGGGGGGAAAGGCTGGGCGGCTGCTGTGGGTCAGGCACTTTCTCAGCCTTAAGTGATGCAGAAAATTCAAATCCAATCTGTCCTTCTCATCTCTGCATTTCCTACCCCCTCCACCATCGCCATCTCATGGAAAGAAGGCTCCTTCATCCAGGGACCTAAAGGCCTGGGGTAAAGCAGGAGAAAGGGGGTTGAATGGCAGCAGCCCTTCCTTCTGTCATAGAAATTGGGTTTCCAAACCTCAAACAGGGTTTGAACTCTACATGTATCTGTATGTTCTTTCCTTCTCCGATCGGGTCCCTAGGTAAAACGGTATCACTGAGTTTTGAGAGAGAGAGAGTTATATATATATCCCAAAGAAAAACTTCCAATGCTCTCACTTCAAACAGCCCATTCATCCCCCAATGGCCAGTGAGAACTCCAGGAGCCGGCCGTTTCCTCCGTAAATAAAGGGATGTTAGCGTGCAGAAGAACACCCACCAGACAGTCTTCTTCCTTTTATGCTCGCTCTAAAAGCGCGCGAAGGCCGCAGAGGCAGGCACGTGCGCGCCAGCCCGGCCTCCCTGAAAAGCCAGGCTCCGTTCTCCAGCGCGGAGCCGGGGGAGCCCAGCCTTTCAAAGGCCCGTTTTGAAAGCAGCCGGCGGCTTGAAAGGCGGCTCAGATGTAATTTGCGCGTGGCGCCGTCTGCACAGTGGGCTCGGCGCCAGCGGGTCCCGCGGGCGGCCCCGACCCCGCCGCGCGCAGTCCCCCGGTCCCCGCGCGGCCCCGTGCAGCTCCGCGCAGCCGGCGGAGGCGCACTCCCCAGCGTGGCCCGCCCGCGCGGCGCCGGGGCCCGCAGCCCGGCTCTAATGAGCTCCGCCAAGAGTGGTTACTGCGTCAAGGCGGCCCACGGGACTCCGGGGCATCGCGCTGAGTTTTCAGTTCTTCTTTTAAGTTCACTTACTTCAAAGTTTTCCATTGGAAGCTGTTGAGAAAGCCTGATAGACGCAAGAGAAGAAAGAACAGCGAGAGTTTTAAAAATAATGTTAAAACCCCCAAACACCCTGAAAAATACTTCAAGAAAAGAAATAAAAGGGGGGAGGGTGTGGCAATTAAAAGAAAACAGCTCAAGCAATTGAAAAGAAAACGCTGAAGGCAGTAAGGGCTGACCCGAGCCATCACGCATCCCCTTACCTGACCCACTGCACTCCGCCTGCAGGGGGGGAGACTTAGGAAAGGTGGAAGCTTCTGGCTTACCAGGAACTGAGGTAAACCCCATCAAGGGGAATTAAGAGGGAAAACCACGGAGAGACGGTAGGGCCTTGTGAGAGTAAACCGCACATTTCCTCTTTGGTAGTTTTGCAGATGGGCAAGTCAACGTGAAAATTCTCCATCCCCAAACAGGACTCCCTTGTTAAGCACTTCCCCAATATCACTGATGAATCTTCAAACATGGGTTTTACTTTGCTTCCATCACAGACTGGAAAACAAAGCTTGGAGAGTGGAGGAGGTACTTTACCCAGCTTGATACAGCCTGTGGTGCAAAGGCCTGGATTCAAACACACCGCTGCAGTTTTCAACAGGCTGTTCTATCTGCAAGGAAATAATTAAGGAATAAATGTACTAATGAAATAAAGAAAAAGGAAGGCGCTGACTGAGGTTGGATTCCAATTCAACACGTTAAAGAGACTGGCACCTTGATGCAGACACCCAGTGTATGAATGCATTGCTGTTTCGCAGATGGGGAAACTGAGACACTGAGCGTTTCTGACCCCTGGCCAAGTTCACCTACCAAGTCAACAAAGAACTAAGCTTTAGACCCAGGTCAATGTAAGCCAGATTCATTCTTTTCATAACTGTGTAAGGTTGCCTCCAGGGACTCATACCAGAAGTGCAAGTTTAAATCTGACTCAGTCAAAAGGTTTTCAAACGTGTCTTAAACAGTTTCCCCGTGCTGGCATCTGCTAGGTGTTGGGGATGCAGAGAAAAACATAGTTCTTGGCATAAGCTTTCAAAGAGAACATCATATCCACCATCTTCGTGTGGCAATTGAAGATTAAAAAAAAAAAAAATTCCAACATTAGCCCCCACAGTCCTCTACTGCAAACCAGACTGTGATCTTGGGCTCAGTTCCCCCACCCCCGCCCCCCACCACCATCCCCCCGCCCCCGGCCCCCACACACACACACACACTCATTCCTTCCATATTGTCCGTGATGCTGAAAGCTTGGTTGTAAAACAAAAATATTACATAGTAAGATCCAAAGGAGGTATGGTTACCTATTTAAGATGATTACATAAATTCTCCTATCCAATACAAAGATGGTGTTACAACATCCTTAATGGTTTTTAAAAACGAACAGTACAGGGGCTCCTGGCTGGCTCAGTGGGTTAAATAAAGCCTCTGCCTTCTGCTCAGGTCATGATTTCAGGATCCTGGGATTGAGCCCCACATGGTGGGGGCGGGGGGGGGGTCTCTGCTCAGCAGGGAGCCTGCTTCCTCCTCTCTGCCTGCCTCTCTGCCTACTTGTGAACTCTGTCTGTCAAATAAATAAATAAATAAATATTTTTAAAAAAAGAGAGAGAAAAAGAGACCTACAGTACAGAGACAAGAGCCTGAGTACATTTGGGGACCAGCTCTTTCCAGAAGCACACAGTTCCAAGTCCCAAGGATTTCTTCTTACATGAAACTGTAAATGTCGCCCACAATTCTAGTCTATATACTAGTCTGTATAATAGAATACTAGAATATACAAATTCAGTTTGATCTCTTTTCTTGGCTATTTTTTTAAGTTACACCCCTCCCTTACCCCTATCTTAATTTTTTTCTTCTCTGAACTCAATATCTCTGACACACTAGATCCTTCCTCAGAGAATATGATTTTCAAGCATGGCAGTATCCCCAATCACTCTCTTCAATAAGATCTAGAGCTTGTCTATCCATCTTCAAGTAAAGATGCCAGAGAGACGCAAAACTTTGGTCCCACCAGAGCCTTATAGCTAAACTTCTATTGGGACATTCCACTTTTATGAATGCTGTCTGAGTTTGCATTAGCTTTCCTCCACCTTGGGAAGGGAGGGTTTGGTGCCAGCAGCAATATTGTTAGTTCATCTGCATCTCTGTTGGGGACAGGAGGAGCAGGTAATTAATTGTTTCTCTTCTGCACTAGGCAGCCCGCTTTCTCTGGAAAAGTTGAGCATACCTCATCCAGCAGTGGTTTCTGCAATTAAAGCTATCCACAGCCAGGAGTTTGATTAATAGCTGGGAGGTTTCTCCTTTGCTGACAAATGAGAAAAAAAGAAATCAGATAGGGAGAAGCTGAATGCATTTGCTTAGCACAGGGCCTGGCTAATGTTCTTTTCAAAGAAAGAGCTGCAGTAATTTCCTAGGGACTGACAGGGAAGGAAGAATATCCCTTACAAGTTTGCAAAGTAATGGATCCAAAAAACAGATGTGCCTGTTCCTTGGGAGCAGGGCAGAAAGGGCTATAATCGGTGGTCTGTTGCTGGACAGGATTGCTACTCACATGTCCCAGACGGGAAGATAAGGAACGCCCAGAGAATGCGACCTGGTTTTCCCAAGGTCACACAACCTGCCAAAAGAATCTGGGCCAGTTGTTGTTGAACTTTACATTCCCCACTGGCAGAAAGCCCCTTTGTTCCAGCTGGGAGAGGGGGATCAGACTATCACAACTAAAGAGTTTAAACCCTGAATCCAGAACCCTAAACCTCTCCAGCTCAGCTCTCTTTCTCTCTACCATATCACAGCTGCCTATGTATTTAGGTGTATTTAGCAGCCTAGAATAACATCTGTAAGAGAGAAATTGGCCACTTTATAAATTCCACTCGCTGTTCCTAGTTTTTCCCTCCAGGATTGTCTTGAATAATTAAAGTCGCCCAGCTCCTGGGAGATTAGAAGCCAGTGACTCTCTCCTAGGAGCACTGAAGTATTCTCCTCTCCCTCCTGAGCATCTCATGTTCCCGGAACCCCTGCTCAGAGGACCAGAAGGGGATGAAGTTGGGGAGTTGAGAATAGCTGGCCAATGAAGGAAGTCTGTGGGCTATGGAGCTAATCTGTCAGCACCAACATGGGCCAGCAAAGGAAGCAGAGGCTATAAAGGTAGATGGAGTCTGCTCAGAATGCTGGGGGATCTTCCTGTGGTTCAGCCAGGGCCTGGAGACAGTAAATGTGTATACCTCATTTTATGTCTAGGCAGAAGGCAAACCAGAGATTAGGACCATCAGGAGACATCAGGAGGCTAGGGAGCTGGGGTGTGTAAGACCAATCCCAATGAATTTTGGTGAATTTTGGATCACTGCAATGAGATGGCTCCCATTGCAACAAAAGGTCCCAGCCCATGTTCTTTCAGGTGTGTTTCTGTTTGATTTGTATTTTTAAAGGGGGGGGGGGGATCAAATGAATAATAGTATTTCATGACCTGTGAAAAGTATTTGAAATTCAGATTTCAGTGTCCACAAATAAATTTATGTGTTTATTCATATTTTGTCAGTAGCTACTTTGGTCTGTCAAGGCAGAGTTCAATAGTTGTAACCAAGGCAGTATGACCCACAGAGCCTGAAATGCTTATTGTCTGGCCCTTTATAGAGAAAGTTTGCTGGCCCCTGGGTTAAATCTTTCTTGGATTTTGCTAGCCATCTCTTCCAAGCTCCGTGCTGGGCCCCTGGCTCTACAGGCCACGCACAAGGGAGTTTCGTGTGGTCTGGATGTGCACTGTAACCCATAGGTTTGGTGCCTGCGTCCTCTGACACAGGCATGGTGATGATTCTTCATGTAAATGCAGACTGATAGACAACAGTGTCCAACTCCCTACAGAGAGTCGAAAGAACTATTTTCCCTAGAGTGCGTCGCCCCCCTCCTCTTGTGCAAACGCACGTGCTCTTGGCAAGACCCTAACAATTCAAGTTATAATGGAAGGGAATCTCACCCATTTTATTGCCATAGTTACCAAGATTGCAAGTTTCGATGCTGTATTAGCAGTAAGTGCACGGTAATAATAGAAGTCAGGGAGGAGGGGACGAGAAGGATTCTGGCTCCTGTTTCTCCCTGCAGCATCCTTCAGGGCAAATATACCAGACACAGTTTGCATTAAATTGCAAAGTTGGCGGTTTTCTTTAAAAAAAAAAAAAATTCAAATAATTGCTTTAAAATCTCCTCTCTTCCCCTGACTGGTTAACCCTCACGCAGCTCGCCTCATCCTGAAACAAAGAAAAGGAGGTTAAAAGAAATATAAGTGGCCAGGGTTACCATGGAAACCAAAGTGGAAGGCAAGTGAAAGTCAATTTAAGGTTTAAATGCATATGAAGCAGATGTATATGTGCGGGCATATTTGCATATAGATATCCATCTCCCCTCCTCTCAGCTATCCATAATGTGCTGTTCCTTCTGGGCCCACCTCAGGACCCTTCACCTCCAGGGAGATTGTCCTGACAATTTCAAGCCCCAGTAATCTCTCTTTTCTGGAACTCCATTTGAACTGCAGTCTGAACAGGGGAATCAACTTCTTAATATACACTACCCTGTTAAGGAATCGCAAGACCCTTCAAGGTCACTGAATACTCCATGCCCTCTTATCTCTGTGCCTTTGCCTTTGCTGTTCACACCACCTGGAAATGTCCTTGCTCACTCCTTCCATTTGACTGTACGACCTATTACCTCCCTTGTCTCAGTAGGGACAACAATTTCTCTGTAGTGCTTTTCTCAGTCCCTTTGCCTCCCTCAGTATCCCCATACTGGGTTAAGGGTCCCTCTTCAATGCTAGCATAACCCACACCATAGGTATAGTTACCCTGAATGTAAGTGCTGCTTACACAGTTCTCAGCCTCTTCCCTTACCCTAGTCTAGTCCATGAAATGCTGCGAGACAGGGACTGTGTTTTCCTTTGTGGGCCTTCATTACTCAATAGAAATAAATAGAGAGAGAATGAATGAATGAATGAATGAATACTAGAATAAATAATTGAAATTGCACAACTTAAGTCAATATATCCATTCCCATATGCCAAGGACAGTTGCTAATTATTATTATTGCTACTAATTGTTACTATTATCTTTAAATACACCACGTACAACTTCCCTCTTTTTGATTCTAAGAGCAATCCTGGATGTATAAGGAAGGTGCAGAAAGGTGACAATGAAGGGAGTTGGGATGGTTCGAACCTTAGTTTGTGAAAAATGGGCAAAGGACTGTGGCACTGTGGCACAGATAGGAAGCTCAAAAGATAAGTTTCACTGAGTATCACTTCTCAGAAAGGAGTTCTGAGGCAGAACATATTCTCTGGGACTCCAGAAAGTAGGCACAGGGACAACAACTGAAAGTTGTAGAGCACAGTTTGTGATTCATAGGAAAAGGCTTACAGAGTTTTAAAGCTGTTCAGTATTAGAAATGGCTATTGTGATGTAGTGAGTCTCCTAGCACAGGGAGCATTCAAGGGCACATGGAATAATCATATACTTCGGGACATTAAGGAATGGAAAGTGTGGTGTATATTCAATAAATTACAATGAGGAAACTACATTTTGGGGCGTTGGAGGCTGTGGTGGCAGGAAGTGAGAAGAAATAGGCAGGACTGAGGAGAAGAAGCTAAAAATGTTGCTCGTAGACCAAGTGTGGAGAACTGTTTGTGTTCACAGTTTTCTTTCTGCAGGAATGGGGAGCCTGGGAAAGGTTTGATGTGGAAAGTTACATGATCACTGATGTGCTTTTTGAAGATCATTCAAAATTGGCTGTGAACCAGAGATGGAGGGGATATGTTCTGAGTAATTAATATTACGCAACTGTTCAAACAGCCCAGGTGATACGGGCTGAGATTAAGGCAGGAGCAAACAAGGATGATGAAGAGCAGGTATATCGGGGACATAAATCACAGCAGAAGGGACAGGCTGTAACAACCAGTCCTTCTAGGTTGGTTCCACTCCCTGTCAGCCACCCCTGTGTTTGTCCTCCTGGAAAACAAACCAGGCTCACTTGTTTGTCAGAGCAGGCTTGGACTGTAGGCCGGGCTGCGAAGGTTGCAATCACCTTGAACGGATTCCCCACGCAGCTCAGTGAGAAGCAGAGCCTTCCCTCTGCTGCTCTGTCAGCTCCACTTTGCATCAAAACTGCTTTGTATGTCACCAAGTTATTAAAGTTGTGGATTGCAGTGCTGTGTCAGGCGGTGTTGTTCTGAAACTGGGTCAGCGAGGGCTGTCTCTCCGGCACGACGTCGGCTCCTGACGGCCCCACGTGACGGCCCTGGTGGCAGTGACTTCTTGGCTGTCTCTCCCCAGCCAGCTTTGAGAGGAGGCCATAATAACCCCATGGCTTGGCCCTTCTATTCAGCACCTCCAGTGGTGAATAATTCCTGACCCAAGATTGAAAGGGGTTTCTCTATTCTCTTGGTCATTGTTTGTGCGCACAGGGACGGCAAGGTCTTATTTTTTTCAAGGTCTCTTTTGAATCATTCCTTTTTGTGGGTAGACCAGCTATAAGAAGTGAAGAATTAGCTGTTTCAAAACCCTGAGCAGGCAAGTTTCCCCTCTGCTGCTGCTTTGGGAGTCCCAGAGACTAAAGGGGAACCGATGGGCACAAAGGCATGGAGACATGGCTGGGGAGCGTGGGAGCGCTTCAGGAAGAGGCGGAGAACTCCCCTGGAGAAGGAGTCCTCACACAGCAGGGGAGACACAGAGATGTGGATCTGGTGTCCAAAGAAGGAAGGGGGATTCCTAGTAGCTCTCTTCGAAGATGGAGAGGTCTACTTCATTTTTTTTTTCAATGCAATCCAATGTGAATTTAGTAAAGACCTACTGTGTAGCACTTGTAGCATAAACAAAATAGACAAAACAAAGATTTCTGTTCCTGTAGATTTTATATTCCAGTACAGAGAAAAAGACAATAAATGATAAATGTAGTTAAAAAATAACATAAATTCTATGCAGTTGATTCTTGAACAACATGGGTTTGGGCTTTTTTTTTTTTTTCAATAAATACAGTACAGTACTACAAATGTATTTTCTCTTTTTTATCATTTTTTTAAAATTATTTTTAAAGATTTTTATTTATTTACTTGACAGACCAAGATCGCAAGTAGGCAGAGAGGCAGGCAGAGAGAGAGAGGAGGAAGCAGGCTCCCCACTGAGCAGAGAGCCTGATACGGGGCTCAATCCCAGGACCCTGGGATCATCACCCAAGCCGAAGGCAGAGGCTTTAACCCACTGAGCCACCCAGTCGCCCCTTTTTTATCATTTTCTTAATAATACTTTCTATTCTTTTGTGAGAATTTACTTTATTGCAAGAATACAGTCTATAATACATATAACATGCAAAATATGTGCTAATTGACCATTTATAGTATTGATAAAACTTCTGGTCAGCAGTAGACAATTAGTAGTTAAGTTTTGAGGGAGTAAAAAATTATACACGGATTTTCAACGGTGCAGGGGCTTCCTGCCCCTGATGTCTGTGTTGTTCCAGACTGAATTGCAGTATGTTAGAAGGTGATAAGCTATGGGGGGGGGGGATGTGCATATATAGAGGCAGAGAGAGAGATAGAGAAAAGGGGAAGAGAAATGACAAGGAATAGGGTTGGAATTTATAAATGGTGGCTCGGATAGGCCTCATTGAGAAGGTAATATTTAAACAAAGAAGTGAAGAAGTTAATATAGAGTTTACTAAGTGGATAATCTGGGAGAAGCATGTTCCACACAGAGGGTAGAACCATTTCAAAGGTCCTAGGGTGGTGTGTCTGGCAGATCCAGGACACAGCAATGAGGACAGTGAGGCAGGAATCACGTGGAAGAAAAGAATAGCAGTAGGAATGTCAGAAAGGTATGGGGGGCAAGATCGGAGAGAGTCTTACAGATCCCTGTAAGGACTCTCTCTTTCACCAAGAGTGATATGGGAAACCATTTCCCAAGACGATCATGAGCTATCGGCAGAAGGTAGAACATCATCTAGAGAGAATGTTCTACAATAGTGCTTCTCAGCTAGGGATGATTTTACCTCTAAGGGACACCTGGCAATGTCAGGGGACATTTTTGGTTGTTACAGCTGTGGCAGGTGTGCTGTTAGCATCTAATGGGTAGAGGCCAGGTTACTCTTAAACATCCTACAGGGATGCCTGGTGGCTCAGTCAGTTAAGTGTCTTCTGCTCAGGTCATGATTCCAGGATCCCCGTATCTGGCTTCCTGCTCAAAGAGCCTGCTTCTCCCTCTACAGCTCCCCATGCTTGTGCTCTCTCCCTCTCTCCCTCCCTCCCTCTTTCCCCCCCTCTCTCAAATATTAAAAAAAAAAAAAAATCCTACAATGTACAGGTGCCTACATCAGACTTTGCATTCAATAAATGCTTGTTAAGCAAATAGTTGAACTGTCCTCTTCCATAGATTAAACCATGCTTGCAGAAACATAATTCTCTGCAGAGAAGAATTATCCAGTACAAATGTCAAAAGTGCCAAAGTTGAAAATCCCTACTCTAGAAGGAAATCAATCTTTATGTGGCTGGCAGTCTACATGTTCTTTGAGTAAAATGTACCACCATTTTTAAGAGAACCTAACAAGGCCCACATAGCCATTAAACACAGTGGGAATAGTGCCTAGGATCCATGACAATTCTTTGGGACTATTAAAACTTTTACTCTTTTTGTACCAAAAGAAAGCATATATAATTGATCCTGAGATATATTCATCTTTATACTAATACAGTCATAAAATATACTACTTATTTATTTATTTTTAATTTTTTAATTTATAATTCAGGAAGGGACCCATGAAGGCATATGTGTCTGTGGCCCCAGAAGTCATGCTGGCCTCCTCTGACATTAGACTTGGGACAACTCTGCCTTCTTGAATCTTCCACCCACCTCTGTGTTCCTAGACCTAAAGAATTCAGCCGTGTTCGCTCATCTTTCCTGTCCAGGTGAGTACAATTATAAACACAACTTACCACCAAGTTCAAGCAGATGGCAGCAGTTTTCATGGAAACAAGAAAACTGTCAGGGTTAGAAGGGTCCTTAGAGCTCATCTGGTCTGGCCCCCTCATTTTACAAGCTATGGTCATCAAGGCCCAGCCAAGGGTGGTGAACAGACCATATCACACAGCTAATTTGCACCAGAGTCAGAACTTGGGGCATTGTCTTAGGGTTCATTTTACCAGCTTTCATTTTACAGTCTCACATTTGGTTTATACCAAGTTCCTCAGAATGAAGCTGATGTTACTTGATGGGGAGGAAAACAGAACAAAACAAAACACTGCTGAATGTCATTCTTTGTTATTTCTTATGACTTCTCAGTTTTCAAAGCTCTTTAATATACTAGTTCGCTTGATCTTTACTCTGTGAGAAGGGGTTGGAGAGAAGGCAGCCCATATCTTGCCTACTTCTGAGATGCAGAAACTGAGATTTGGGGAGTCCTTCTGATTTACCTTGCATTACAGAGCTAATGAGGGGTGGAGTCACCGACTTGAATTCCAAGCTCTTGACTTTTCTTTCAGGACTGTCTTCCAAGCCATCACTTTTTATTATTCTTGGTTTGTCACATGGTGCCTACATCAGACTTTGTGTTCAATAAATGCTTGTTAAGCGAATAGTTGAACCGTCCTCTTCCATAGATTAAACCGTGCTTGCAGAAACGTAATGAATCCGTGGTCAATGCCTGACACATTATAGTCAAAAGATGTTGATCTTATTCACAGAAGTGTCAGCAAAGAATAGGGGATTAGGAGGCATGGTAATTTTAGTTCACTTTTGTTTTTAAAAAAATCCCATTATACTTTAGTGTTTTTTTTCTCCTGTGCCATTTTCATAAGTATACGAAAATAACTACAAGTTTAAAGAAATGAAGATCATAAGGCATCAAAACTCCAAGTCGTTTGAGAATTACTATTTGAGAGATCCAAGTAAATCAGATTATTCTAGTGACTTGCTTGTCTTCTTGCCCTATCTTACTCTTATCTTCTGGGTTGGAGCCATTTAACCCTATACCCATGCTCCAACCTACTCCACACTTAGGAACAAGTCTATGTCTGGCCTGTAGACATGGGAAAGGTTCAAGATCAGTAGCCCAGGGCCTCAGCAGCAAATCAGTCAGCCTGTTGGGCAAAGTCTAATTTGGTTCTACACATCAGGGCCAGGATGCCTGCATGGT
Source organism: Lontra canadensis (assembly GCF_010015895.1). Classification (NCBI taxonomy): domain Eukaryota; kingdom Metazoa; phylum Chordata; class Mammalia; order Carnivora; family Mustelidae; genus Lontra; species Lontra canadensis. The sequence continues at coordinate 5,051,208 of NW_022631024.1, read as the reverse complement.
TCATGTATATGCCCCAGCCTTATGGCATTATTCTAGAAACTGGGAAACTGGGTCCTTGTCTTAATTTTTTCATTCATCACAAACTTACAATGAATGTCTACCATTTGTCTGTGTCTCTTCTTCCAATTATTAACACATATGTATTGAGTACCTATTATTTGTTAGACATTGTATCTGGTGCTGGGAAACAATAAAGATAAGACACAGTCTAGTTCTCTAGAAGCTCATCATCTGGGATAATTTGTAGGAAGTAAACCTGTGAGTAAGCTGTAAGCTACAAAGTAACATGATTGGAGCTACAAACAGAGCATGGACAAACTGCTCTGAGAGCAGACCGTTCGGAGAGCAGAACGTTCGGAATGACTGGTTCTGTTTAGAGCAGTGGGGTAACTGGAGAACGCTTTGCAAAAGATGTTAAAAAAAAAAAAAAAAAACGAACAGGGGCACCTGGGTGGCTCAGTGGGTTAAAGCCTCTGCCTTCAGCTCAGGTCGTGATCTCAGGGTCCTGGGATTGAGCCCCACATCTAAATAAAATCTTAAAAACAAAACAAACAAACAAAAAAAAAACAGAGTGTCATAGAGGACACTTCAGGGATGAAGTTAAAGGACATTCCATGTTGCTGGAAGAGCAAGAGTAAAGCCAAACACGCATGAGGATCCAGGTCACTTTTAAGAGATGTAGAAGTATCCCAGTAGTAATAAATCCCAGTGATGAGTGCTTCCGTGGCCTAGACAATGGGTTAAGTATTTTGCTCATAGAATGATATTAAATCCTCCATTCATTTCTGAGATTCACCTGTTTCACAGATATATACCTTTCACTTTCAAAGAATTGCTTGCTGTCATGAAGAAGTGGATAATCTAGGGAGGGCATAGCTAGTGAGATGGACCAGTAATTGGGCAATGATCTGTCAATCTACAAAGCCTTATTCTCAGACCCTATACTGTGTTGCTTCCCTATGTTACCGATGGGGAGAGGGGAGACTAAGGAGATGAAGTCTTTGCTCGGGATTACACAGTTGTGACAAGTTGAATCTGAAAGTAGGCCTGGGTCCGTGTTTCTTTCCACTACATAAACTGTCATTCTGTGCAGGGATTTGTTTAAGAGATTTCAGTGTTGAGACAGGAACCATACCCCCCCTCTCAAGTTAGTGACAAGAATCCAGCTACTCAACCCACAAAAGGAGTGTTACCTTTATGATGCAAAACAGATATATCAATGCAAATTGGCCCTGTATCCTTTGCATCATGAAAGGGAAGACTACCCAGCTAGAGGAGTTTCAGGGGAAAACGAAAAGGAAAGACAAATAATGGGCTGATGGAAGAGGGATTTGGAGGTCCTTTGGGAAGGAAAAGGAAAAATAAAGAAAATGGATTTCAGGTTGAGGCAGTGGAAGCCCTTGGGAGTTGGTGAGGAGAGGTAGGAGCAGGGAACATACAAGATGCAAGAAATAAAGAAGACAGCGAAAGCCGCTCTTGTCTAGAGAAGCAAACAGAACACACATCACTAAAGACAGCTTTGTCTGAAATCCACAGAGGCGAAATGGGGAAGGGTATCGTGAGAAATTAATGGAGGAAGAAGCAAAGAGTTGAGACTAAGAGTCCCACTGGTGATGAAGCACACATCCCAGTAGAAGGAGAAAGGCATGGCCAAGGAAGTTACAGCCTAAGGAAAAAAGGGGTAACACAAAAAGGAAGAAAAAAAGCTAAGAGGTTTCGAAAGGAAGTCTTGGAGGATGAAAACAAAATCACACAAATACAGAGAATGCACAACTCAGAGTGGGAGACTTATGCTACAAACAGAAAACAGAGCATGCGGGCTCTGAGTGAACAAGTGGAGATCATCTGAGCAAGAAGGCAATGAGAAAGAAGGTGATGTGGATTCAGAAAATATAAATGATTCATGAAAGGAGCGACGGTCGGTAGCTAACATTTATTGATCATCTGTAATGTACCTGGTGTTTTACATTTGGTCTATCATTTAGTTCTCTTACATTGTCAGCACATTTAGCCATGTATGCCAGATCCCGTAGAGATTACGTGTCTTGTCTAAGGCCAAACCTTAAGCCATGCTAGACCCAGGACAGAATCGAGAATTTGCCTATGTCCCCAGACACTGCTTTCCCCATATTTCAACCTGTGCCCCTGAGGACTGGTGGATTATACAGTGGTCACTAGAGAAGAGTAACTTAAGTTTGGAAATTCTATTTAACATACTCTTTGATGTCAAAATACAACCAATGGTAATTATCTTAACTGATTTGCATAGTCCTTGGAATAGAGAGATCACTCTGTAAATGTTGGTTTCCATGATTTTAGTTAGCCAGAAATCACACCTGGACAATTGATGCGATTTATGTGTGAGCAAGAATAGATACTTTAAAGGCTAGAGGGCGAAATGCTACAATTTCTGATAACTTGGTTATTGAGAGTGATTGTAAGCATCTCTTCCTTTCATGGAAGAGCACCTCCACCTCTTGCATGTTTAGTGACATCATGTTGGTGTCTTGAAATTAGCCATGGCAGAAATATTTACACCCCAGAAATCAGCAAACAGTATCAAGGCTTTCGATTCCCCTCTCCTGCCCCTGGAGAGCTGGTTGTTAAAGATTCACCAGCACACCAATAAATATTCACTATGTGGGTGGGAAGATATATGATCTCAGTTATATAATAGGAAAGGACAAACATAATGTTTTTTAATGAGTTTGCCTTTCCCTAAAACACACACACACACACACAAATATATTTGGATAACCAAAATGATTTTTGAAACAGTAAAGCAGATTTATTTGGAAGAAGATTTTAACTGTCTTAGAGAAGAACAAGGCATTGGGAAATGGAAAAATGTGACCTACGAAGAAGCTACATGTTTAAAATTAGAATCGAATAACAGATATTCAGACACATATGTTAAAATTCTGAAGTATAGTAGTGATATTTATGAGAGTAACTTCTGGAATAAAAGCCTCCAGAATTTAAATTTTGGCTCTACCACTTACTAGTCATGGGATCTTATAGGCCATAATTAACTTCTCCGTTGAAGTTTCATTTGTAAAGTGAAGGTAGTAACAGTGCATCTGAGAGGGAGTGAGAGGGAGTCAGCAGAGCTCCACAAAGAAATGCAAGTCAAGCTATTCACATAGTGCCTGAGACACAATGATCCTCTCACTAAATGCTGGCTCTAGGACTATACTGAACCAGAAACTGGGCCTGGAAAGTGGGTACAATGTATATGCAAACAATAATAGACGTGATAAAAGGTACAACTGGGTGGCTTAGTAGGTTAAGTGTCTGACTATGGATTTCAGTTTAGGTCATGATCTTGGGGTCATGAGATCAAGCCCTGCACTGAGCATGAGGTCTGCTTAAGATTTTCTCTCTCTCTCTGCCAGCACTACCTTGATCCCAAAACCAAAATAGACTCTGCCAAAAGAGAGAATTACAGACCAATATGCCTGATGAACATGGGCACAAAAATTCTCACCAACGTGAGATCCAATAGTACATTAAAAGGATTATTCACCATGACCAAGTGGTATTTATTCCTGGGCTGCAAGGTTGTTTCAACATCCACAAACCAATTAATGTGATGCACTACGTTAATAAAAGAAAGGACAAGAACCATATGATCCTCTCAATAGATGCAGAAAAAGCATTTGACAAAATACAGCATTCTTTCTTGATAAAAACTCTTTGCAGTATAGAGATAGAAGGGATCCACCTCAATATCATAAAAGCAATTTACAGAAAACCCACAGTGAATATCATTCTCCTCAATGGAAAAACAGAGCTTTTTCCCCTAAGGTCAGGACCACAACAGGGATGTCCACTCTCTCCACTGTTACTCAGTATAGTACTAGGAGTCTTAGCCTCAGCAATCAGACAACAAAAAGACATAAAATGTATCCAAATTAGCTGAGGAGAAGTCAGACTCTCACTCTTCACAGATGACATGATTCTCTATATAGAAAACCCAAAAGACTCCATCAAAAATTGCTAGAACTGATACAGGAATCAACAAAGTCACAGGATATAAAATCAATACACAGAAGTCAGTTGCATGTCTATATACTAACGATGAGGCAGAAGAAAGAGAAATCAAAGATTGGATCCCCACATTTGTACCAAAAACCATAAGATACCTAAGAATAACTGTAACCGAAGAAGTAAAGGATCTGAACTCTGAAAACTAGAACATTCATGAAAGAAATTGGAAAAGACGCAAAGAAATACAGAAACATTCCATGTTCATGGATTGGAGGAACAAATATTGTTAAAATGTCTATGCTAACCAAAGCAATCTACATTAATTGTAATCCCTATCAAAATAACATCAACATTTTTCACAGAGCTTGAACAAATAATCCTAAAAATGTTCTTAAGGATTTTATTTATTCATCAGAGAGAGCAAGAGCACATGAGCAGGGGGACTGCAGGCAAAGGCAGAAGCAGACTCCCTGCTGAATGAAGATCCAGATGCGGGGCTCAGTCTCAGTTACCTGGGATCATGACCTGAGTCGGAGGCAGACACTTAATCAACTAAGCCATCTGGTCATCCCAAATAATCCTAAAATTTATATGGAACCAGAAAAGACCCTGAATAGCCAAAGAAATGTTGAAAAATAACACCAGAACTGGAGGCATCACAGTTTTGGACTTCAAGCTCTATTACAAAGCTCTAATCATGAAGATGGTATGGTCCTGGCACAAAAACAGGCACATGGATGGAACAGAATAGAGAACCCAGAAATGGACCTTCAACTCTATAGTCAACTAATCTTGAACAAAGCAAGAAGGAACGTCCAATGGAAAAAAAAGATAGTCTCTTCAACAAATGGTGTTGGGAAAAATTGGACAGCTATATACAGAAGAATGAAACTGGACCGTTTTCTTAAACCACACACTAAAATAAACTCAAAATGAATAAAAGACCTAAATGTGAGATAAGAATCCATCAAAATCCTAGAGAACAGAGGGAGAAACCACTTTGACCTCAGCTGCAGCAACTTCTTGCTAGACATATCTTCAAAGACAAGGGAAACCAAAGTAAAAGTGAACTATTGGAACTTCATGAAGATAAAAAGCTTTTGCACAGCAAACCGTCAATAAAACTAAAAAGCAACCTACAGAATTGGAAAAGATATTTACAGATGCCTTATCAGATAAAAGGATGGTATCCAAAATCTATAAAAAACTGATTAAATTTAACACCTAAAAAAATAAATAAATAAATAATCCAGTCAAGAAATGGGCAGAAGACATGAACAGACCTTTCTCCAAAAAAGACATATAAATGGCCGTGAAAAATGCTCAACATCACTAGACATCAGTGAAATACAAATCAAAACCACAAAGAGATATGACCTCACACTGGTCAGAACGGCTTAAATTAACAAGTCAGGAAACAACAGATGTTGGTGAGTGTGTGGAGAAAGGGAAACCCTCTTACACTGTTGGTGGGAATGCTAACTATGGAAAACAGTATGGAGGCTTCTCAAAAAGTTAAAAATAGTGCTACCCCACTACTCAGCAATTACTTTATTAGGTTTTTATCCAAAGGATACAAACATAGTGATTTGAAGGGGCACATGCACCCCAATGTTTATAGCAGCAATGTCCACAATAGCCAAACTATAAAGAGCCCAGATGTCTACCAACAGAAGAATGGATGAAGAAGATGTGGTATATATACACAATGGAATGTTACTCAGCCATCCAAAAGAATGAAATCTTGTCATTTGCAACATCATGGGTGGAACTAGAGGGTATTATGCTAAGCAAAATAAGTCAGTCAGAGAAAGACAAATACCATATGATTTCACTCATATGTGGAATTTAAGAAACAAAACAGATGAAATTGTGTAAGGGAAGGGAAAATAAAATAATATGAAAAAGAGAGGGAGGAAACTATAAGAGACTCTTAACTCTAGGAAACAAACTGAGGGTTGCTAGAGGGGAGGTAGGTGGAGGGATTGGGGTCACTGGGTGACGGGCATTAAGAAGGGCACTTGATGGAATGAGCTCTGCGTGTGATATGCAGATAAATGACTAGTTCTACCTCTGAAGCTAATAATATACTATATGTTAATTAAATTGTTAAATTAAATTAAATTAAATTGAATTTAAAATAAGGGAAGGAAGGGAGGAAGGAAGCAAGCAAGGAAGGAAGGAAGAAAGGAAGGAAGGAGATTCTCTCTCCTCCCTCCTCTCACTGCCCTTTATTTGTGCACGTGCATGCACTCTCTCTCTCTCTCTCTCTCTCTCAAAAAGAGAAAGAAGAGACATGATAAGAGTTAGAGGAAACAGTGCTCCTTCTTCTTCCGATCATTCTAGGGCAATAGCTGAAATTAATCTTTCAAATGCTGGACTATTTGACCACAGCATATGGGAAATGCTTAAACTCCTCTTAGAGCTGGAGAGGAATAGACATGCATTAGGAAGTTCTTAACTTCCTTCCTGTGGGGTCAAGTGGATGGCTTCTATCAGTTCTTCTCAAGCCTGCCAATTATCAGAGTCACCTCGGTAGCTTAAAAAATACATACTTCCTATTCCTAACTCAGAAAAGTCTTGTTAAGTCCTTAGGAGTTGGGGTCCATGAATCCCTCTGTTTTCTGAAGTACCCTCTCCCCAGGAGATGTTGGTGATCAGCCAGGTTTGGTGACCACTGAACTACATGTCAGCTCTATATCTATAAATACAAAGCTAAGGGTTCATATCCAGCTGCCACCCCAGCTCCACCCTGGATGTCTCTCTTGCACCAGCCCCTGCAGCAGCATATGGGGCCACTGGCAATCATGGGGAGCACTGTCAGGGAAATCACTGCTTACAGCAAAGCTCATTCCAATTCTGGTTAGGTCTGTTTCCCCCGAGAGCTCTGGCTTGTGTTGAATCCACATCCTCTGTCCCACCCGCTTTGATGTCCTTTTGTCACCTCAACTTTATCTCTCAGGGTCAGGTATAGTCTGTGTAGAGTGTGTCAGCACACAGGCTGGCATCTTGGAAGAGCCTAGGGAGCACCCATGGGAGCCTGTAGGCCCAAAATCCCAATAGAGTTCAGTGGGATGACAAACACTGGGAACTATTCTGCTCAGAGATGGCTTGCCAAGAGATATGGGGTTTTATGGACCATGAAGGATAGAAGGTTTTAAAGAGTTGGAAATTGGATATTGGGAAGTGACGAGCCTCCATATTGTAGGAAGGGACATGAAAAGAAATAAGCTTTAGACCTGTCACTCATGGAATAGTGTGGTGGTAGATCAAAGGGCAGAATGCTGGAGACAAGTAGCCTCCCACATGTGGGCTCTGCACAGACGGGGAAGCTCCTGGCACAGCATGGGAAGATTTTAAGACCACAAGAGCAAGGGGTCCATGTAGTCATTGAGCAGGGCTCCAGTATTTATATATTCACTATGATATGCCCCATTCTACCTCTACTATCTAACTCCATTCCCACTGTAAAATGAGAATGTAAGCATCTTTATCCTCATCTTACATGGGAACAAACTGAGAGTAAGGGAGGCCATTGTGACTGTCTCAAGGACACCCATACAGGGAGTGCTAAAAATCAGGATTCAGACCCAGCTGGCCTATTTCCAAATCCTAGGAGCCTGGAGGCATTGGATGAAACCACAGATCAATAAAAGAACAGGTGACAGCAGTCACATGCAGAGGATAAAAGAATATGTAGATAGAAGAAAGGGGGGGACCCTTTCAGATCCACACACCCACATACACACGTACACACATACACACACACAAATGTGCACCAGGACTGATTTCAGTCTGAGCTGACCTCTCCACTGTCCTGTAGCTAATATATTCTGGGCCAGATTTAAAGGATCTAGGAGAGAATGACTTGTCAGCTCATAGGGAGTGAATGCTAGTGTGGGAATTACCAATAATCCTACTCTCCTCTTTCCAACCCTCCAAGGGAATAAGAGGCCTATTTTATTTTGTTTTTGTTTTGTTTTGTTTTTTTTCTTTTTTCAGAAAGGTTTCTTTCTTTGTGTAATCACAGGCCTAGATTGTGTCTGTCTTCCCTGTGGTGTTTGGCCAAATGCGACTGCAGACATAACAAGATTGAGCCTTTGCTAGGGTATACAAAAATAATAAAAACAAAGCTATGCATGCTAGGCATTTACATTCAGAAGGGTCTCCTCTCTCTTCCACTTGGGGCTTTTGTTCAAATTAAATTACCTTCTACCCGTTGTCACCATGGTTCTATATATATCCAGTGCTTGAGCTATTGAGATGAATGAGCAGAGCCCACGTTGTTGGGTCAGACCACGGGAGACACTGCTGCTACTTTCTCCCAAAAAGAACAGATTGTTTTGTGGCCCTGGAAGTTTCACTCCATGCTTTACAGGATGGAGATAAAAGGGACCAGGGTTTCCAGGTCTCATGATCCTTTAGTTTCTTATATCACAAGATCAGGTATCTCTTTGACATTCAGCAAAGCAGTCGACAGTATGGCCTCCATGCTCTACTCATGGGACTTTGGCTCTGGTCTCCCTCCCTTCGATCCATCTACCACATCATTCCCTGAGTGACAGAGCTAAAGATCTGATCTTATCCCTTCCTGGAGTAAAGAGCTTTGCCATTTCCTAATACCTTAAGAAGTTTCAAGGTCCTTCCAGCTCTGGTGCCCTGCTGCCTTTCCAGCCCTTTCTCTTCTATCCTTTTATTATTGAACAGAAGTACAATAGTAGGTCTCACTTATTGAGGGCATATTATGTGATGGTGTGCCAATCACTTTCTATACATTGTATCTTTTTATTGTATCCCACTGTAATTTTCTGAGGCAAGTACCCTCATGTTAGCAGGCAGGATGATTCAACTTAGGAACAGAGGAATTAAATAACCTGCCCTGGTCACACAGCTTATGTGTAGTCCATCTGGCATTTAGGCTCCATACTCTTAATCACTAGTCTTTGCCTCCCTCATATCATGCTAAAATGGAACCATAAGTTCGTAGGTCTGCCTCTCTCTCAACTCAATCAGTAACCCCAAGATGAAGAATAATACTTTTTCTCACCCCTAGCTGGAACAAAGCCATGGCAGACGTTCCAGAAAATGTTTTCCAAATTCTAATCTAATCTGTTTCCTAGTGGTAAGATAGAGGCATGGCATGGAGTCTGATCTAGCTCCAGACTAGTTCAAATCACACTTCTATGACCTCTGGATTTGTAACTATCTAGGACTCCGTTCCTCACTGCTCTGCACCTGAGGTTCCTATCTGTAGAATGGGAAGTCAGTAAATGAGTTCCTTCATATCAGGCACTTTGAAGAATGCTGGGTATGGAGAAGGTGCCCCACATCAGTAAGCCCTAATGACCAGTTAGCTTCCTGGTCACCCACGGCACTTGGCGTACACTTTTAGGAATGTGCCAATCCCACTGCTCCTCCCCACATCCACTGCTTGATTTTGACCCTCCTGGGCATGGACAGCATGCTTTGTTTTGTTTTGCTTTGAATGTCACTCCGCTTCCGAGCCTGGCAGATAGCAGCAGCTCCGTCAAGACTTTTAAATGAGTGGGCACAGGATTCTGGAATTGTCTATTTAGCCTTCCAGGCTGTGGGGGACAGGATAACTACCAGATAGGGATTCTCGATTGCCTCCTCCAGTTTCCATGCCTATAGGAACTAGTCTGTTGCTTCCTGATGCCCCATTCAACATTTGCTCAGCAGCTAGTCATGGAAGGCGACCCCCTGTGAACTGCACAGGAAACATGAGCCAGGCGCTATGCTGCCTGTCTCACATGCATCCCCCCATTTCATGTAGTACATAACGCTCAGTACCCCAATACACTGGAGAGAAACTCGTGGGCAATCTAGACAAACTGTATTCCTCATGGAGGTCACAGAGGAAGGAATGTCTGTGTGGATTCACTGAGCATGTACTACATCCCAAACAGCTCAGTGAGTGACTCAAAGAGGGTCAAACAGCCAAGTTGGGGGCAGGAAAAAAAGAGAATGGTGTCCCTACCCCAGGACAAAAGGTTTTTTTCCAGCTGACTAGGAGATTCCTGATGAGCAAAGGACAGAGGCAGGCTCCAACTCCACTTCTGATAAGCCTTTATTTCTCCTCCCAATACCTATAAAGCAACAAGTATCAGCCCTTCTGCCACATCACAGATGAAAATATTAGTCCAGCACTGATGCAGAGGGAGGCTGATTTGGGCTCCGTTTAAATCTTTCTATCCACATATCTGTCAACAGAACTGTCAAACAATGAAATGAGACACTCGGAGGAATAATCAGTCCATCACTGGAGTTTCAGACATCATCCAAACAGTCATGTAGGAGAGATGTTTGAGGGCAGGATTTGGAATCAGGCATACGTGGATTCTGGTCTTCCATCTCACCAGCTAGGATATCCTGCCTAAGTGATTTAGAAGAAGCAGTTCACCCTCCCTGATGGTCAGTCTCCTCCTCTGCTAAATGGCGGTGATGAGGACACCCACTCCGGGACTTCTGGGGACATTAAATGGGATGATGCATGTAAAAACGCTCAGCAATGCTGGCTGGCAGATGGAAAGTGCCCAAAGCCTGCCTCATTTAGTATAAACGACATTCATAGTTATTGATGTTTTTCATTAGTATGATTTAAATGCTTATTGTTTTGTGGTAGCAGAAGGAATTCCTGCATCAGACAGAATGTTGAATAAAAGCTTCTAAGTGACCACACACACACACACACACATGCGCGTGCACACGCACGTGCACACACCACAACAGTAAGCAGAACTACTGCAGGTCGTCCCTCATGGTTCCCTACCCCCTCCCCTCCACCTCTGTCCAGGTCTCTTACTGTCAGGAGGAAGAGCATTCATATCACTTCACCCCTGCGACTACCACCACCACTGCAGCAGGTGTCTGCTTCATCCCCAGTCAGCATCCTTCAGAGAACAGGCCGATCAGGTTCAAATCCAGGCTGGGCCTCTCTCTGTCCCTGTGACATTACACAGAACAGGAGATGACCAGAGAAAGACCGGGAATCCCAGGCCCGAGCCTGACAAAAACATTCCCCATCGCACAGGGATCTTTGGAAGATTTCTTTCTGTGGCCGTTCCACATTCTATCTCTGTGGCTCAGCTGGCATCTCCTAGAGGGCGGGAGGCAGCTATCTCTTCTCTCTGTACCTTTTCACCATCTGGTAAAAAACTGTCCACTCAATGAATAGTCTCTGGTTGCTGGCTGTGTCACTGCTAGTATCTAAGTGATTGATTTCGTTCAACTGCAGGGTCTCCTCCAGGAAGGTAGAACTGCCATGTCACGAATCTGTGACTCTAGGGCAGAAAAAAAGGGAAGAAGAAATTCTGTGACCCTGTTATGCAACAGACAATTACAGCCAATGACATATTCCCCTTAGGACAGTGATTCTCCACCCCTGATGTTGCAACATTCCAGAATGTCCTCTCTTTCCTTGAAATGAAGGGTGCGGTGACCCCCAAGGTTCAGCTTTTTTTAAAGCAAAACAAGTCACAAGTCACATTATGTCAAGTGGAGTTACAACTTCCCCATTATCACACAGCAGGGTCGCAGCAGCACCAGGATGAAAACCTGAGTCTTTTAAGCCCCAGGCACTGCAATCTGGGGGCCTGATGCTAGGGAATTACCTGGTCTTTTGTTGTGATAGGATCTTCTCCATCTCTTAACTAAAGTACACAAAAAGAATTCATATTTTTGAGTAATTGCTATGTAGCCTGCCCTTTGCTTGTACTAATTTGTTTAGTACAATATCCTTAATTGAAAGGTGAACAAACTGAGAAAGAGTTCTGACAGATAACTTTTCCAAGGTCAACTGATGTCAATTAACTCTTGGCACTACACAGTGAACTATTTCTACTATATTCTTTTCACCCCTCTGTGCTAGCACCATGCTCTTCTACTAATATTTCACAGATTTAATCCTTTACCATTCCTTTTAAGAATTCCCTTTCCTTGGCCTCCTCCACGGTCCACCTGGAGAGCTAGTCTTTTAAAATTTCTAGCTCAAATAACACCTCCTCTGTAAAGCCTTCCTTGATTGCTTCTAAGCAGAACAATCCACCGCATGTTGGCTTAACAATCTGTGTATGTGTGTGTGTGAACTGTTTCTTGAGACATGTCCCTTACCAATTTGAATCTGAACCCCATGACTTTGGGAAAATGTCTTTGTTCTTCATCTCTGCCACCTTACATGCCCTGCAATGTGCTAACAATGGAGTAACTTCTCCATACATGTAGATAGAAGAATGAGTAAAATGAAGAAAACGTTCAAGGAGATAAAGGGAAGTGAGAGCTTTACTCTCGCTAATTAAACTGCCAACAAATCTGAGAGGTTGGTGTAGGTATCCTCACTTTATAGCTGAGGCGAGCAAGACAGATATGTAAGACATGGCATCAGAATACAGATCTGTCTGATTCCTGAGATTGTGTTCTTCCCAATACATCAGAAGAAGAAAAGGCACATTCTTTGGGGAATGCAGTAGGCATTGTCACATGCAGAAGGGGTAATGGAGTTCACAGATAAGAAGGGAAGGAAAAGAGTGAAGGAAGAAAAAAATTCAGAAAATGAGAAAAGTGGGATCCTGACAGTTCAAGGTGGAGTGGGAGAGAGGACTTCTTCTGTAAGGACCAACTTCGTGCCCAGTAAAAAGTGCAAAAGAAGGAAGATCAAAGTGACATTTAGACAGATGAGAATGGCATCAGAATTGAACCCCAGATAATTGGACAAGGTTCTTTCAAAATTGTTGTGGGAGCCAGGAACGGGCAAAGATAGGGCCTGTGGCAGGCAAAGGAGGAAGAATGACTTACAGAAAGGTGCCACAGCTCAGGAAGTAGAAGGCTTGACCTCGAGGCTTGAGAACGGAGGCGCTTGGGAGGTCTGGCAGTGTGTCCACTGAGTATATCTTTGGTGGCTGTTTGCGGTGCCATATGGCTGAGGGATGATAGCAGCCCCACAGTGATAGAAGGGATAATCGTGGCTGGCATTTTAAGATGAACAGGAAGGAACAAGTAACCAGAGGTCTGTGCTGTTACCAATCGCCAATTGTGAAATATACGTAGAGTATTTACTCTTAACTGGCAAGAATACACAGATGGTGGAAGACACCGGGGTCAGACTGTGCCTTCCTCACTAACTGTTTAGGAGCCTGTGAGATATCACTTTAAATGTCAAGTGTGGGAAAGGGAAAGGATAATTGCAAGCACTAGAGTGTAAGAAAGTGCTTGGATTTAGACAAACTAGTTTAAAGAGAACTTTAATTTGAACTAGACAAGTAACACATTGACAAACTATAGAAGAATCTTAAAAAAGTGACACCTGGGTGAATTTTACTGCTTTTTAAATGAATGGGCAAGAAGGGAAGTCTTCCTGGGATTATACAATTGGATCATACCACTAAGAAGAGGAACCCTTCCTTCAAGGAGTTTTCAATCCCGTGTGATACTAACTTTTCCTATCTATATAGCCCTTTCTCAATTTTCTTGAATCCTCTCTTCCATTTGATTCTTGTAGCTGTCAGAGAAGTGACTCCATAAACCATTCACCCCATGGACAAAGAGAGAGTCACCAAGGGACAAAGAGATCAAGGGTCTGTTTGGTCAACACATAGTGGTGGGGTCAATGCTCTATTGAACGGTCCTAATTCTTTCTTCCCTAGTCTTTCACTTGCCACTCAATTCATTTGATAGCTAAACCTTTTCCAGAAATGAGGGAGAATGGGAAAAAAATAAAATGCATGAATAAACTACTACTTTCTTTTTTTTTTTCCTTAAAGACTTTATTTATTTATTTGGCAGATAGAGATCACAGGTAGACAGAGAGGCAGGCAGAGAGAGAGGAAGGGAAGCAGGCTCCCTGCTGAGCAGAGACCCCCCCCTCCCCCATGTGGGGCTCCATCCCAGGACCCTGAGATCATGAGCTGAGCTGAAGGCAGAGGCTTTAACCCACTGAGCCACCCAGGAGCCCCTAAACTACTACTTTCTTATTGAGTGTCCCATTTTCATACTGTATCACAAGTTTTAAAATGCTAGAACCACATGTTAAGGATGCTGGAACATCTGCATGTTGGAGTCACGCCTCTAATCATAGAACAGAATTGCTGGAAATGACATTTACTCCAGCCCTTGCATTTTATAGATAAGGAAATTCTTCTGTGGAGATGAACATACTAGAATGTCAGAGAGCTGGCTTGACCTTCAGGAGCCACTTGGTCCATTGTTTTCCCATAAGCAAAATTTCTCATGGCAATATCAAATTTATTTCCCACATACCTATTGTATTATTCATTTTGTTCTCTGTTTTTGTTTTTTTAGTTTTTTCTTTAAAAAATGTCCACATTGTAAACTTAAATATGCATTGTTAAGGGATCATATTCCTTACTCTTCACAAAACCTATCACAAACAGAAAATATCCATGAGAATATATACATAATCATTAACAGTAATATACTCTCATCTGTTAACCACATAAAATCACAGGCCACTTTGGAAAATCCTGACCCAACCCCAGTGTCCCATTTTATAGGCAAGAGGCTTGAGTCCAGGGCAAGGCTCTGAACCACACTGCCACTGCCTCTGCTCACTCACCTGATCTCAGCAGCCAATGTTCTAGTAACTGACAAAGGTGTTCCCTGCTCTTTGTGGTTCTCAGCTCTCAGACCTGGACAAGACATTGCAACTACAGACAATCCAACCAAAGATGATGTATGGAAAGGATTCACAGTTCTAGCCAGAGACTCATGCTCTGCCATGAATTTTTTTTTCTTTCTTTTTTTAAAAGATTTTATTTATCTGACAGGGAGAGATCAGGTATTTTATTTGACAGTGAGAGATCAGATTATTTAACAGCAGAGAGGCAGGCCTGAGAGAGAGAGGGGGAAGCAGGCTCCCTACTGAGCAGAGAGCCCAATGCGGGGCTCAATCCCAGGACCCTGGGATCATGACCTGAGCCAAAGGCAGAGGCTTTAACCCACTGAGCCACCCAGGCACCCCTCTGCCATGAATGTCAAAAGTGCTCTTTGAATGTAGAAAGTTTCTACAGTAGCTGTTTTCCCACTGGGGAGCAGTACACTCCTTCTGAGGATTCAGGACCTCAAACTTATGGCCAAAGCTTCTAACTATCAGCCTTCACCTGTCCCCCGACAATACTGAAAAAGAGGTTCCTGGGAAGACTCACAATGGTTCAGGCGGTCTTTGCACAGGAGATCTCAGCATTTCCCAGAGAAAACCATTTTTGGAATCTTGATAGTCAATGGCAAGTTGAGTAGTCAGTTTGCAAAAGTAGAACTGACAGGTTTTATTTTTATTTATTTTGGAATGAAAAATCAGAAAACTAAAATTGGCAGCAGATGCCTCAGCAAGTTCAGAGCAGACCATGACATTTTTTTGGTGTAAGTTTATGCGAGATGAAGAAGAGAAATTGGCACCACACTAGGAGAAGCAAATAAGAACCTAGGTCACAATGTCTAAATGGATATTGTAAGCTCAGAAACAAAGAGGCCAGCACTAGCATCACAGTGGGTCTGACCTGGGAGGATAAAGGGGGAATAACCACACAGAGTGAAAGAGAAAAATGATCTGACCAAGAGGGGGTGCCTCATTTCCCTTTGTAAGAAGGATCACATATTCCATCCTGTTGACCTTGCCTTGGCTGTAATGAATTGTAGCAATATTCTCAAGGACAAAACCAGTAACCATATTAAATGTGGTGTATTGTCCTCCATTTTCTGTTATAACTCTCATTCTCAGATCTGTCTGTGCATTAAAATCACCTGGGCAACATTTCAAAATACAGATTCCTTAGGCCCAATCTCTGATACTAAATCAGAATTTCTAGCAATAAGGATCATAAACATATCTAGAAAATGGATGGAAATAGATAATTAAAGTCCTCAAGTGATTCTTAAGCCAAGCATTTTTTAAAAACCCAGAGGTGGTAAACTTTATCATCTTGATACACTGGTTCCATTTTTAATAGTTCTATTAAAACTGTCTCCACTGTAAGCTACCTAAAGTCCTTAGTACAAATAAAGGGTGGGAGAAGATGCTAGAAGAACATAGAACAAATGAGAAAGACAGAATGACCTAGAGACCCAAGAAAACATGGTAGATTTACTAGCTTAATCTAACTTCAGAATCCTGGAACAGAGAAAACTTTCTAACCTTCAGAGAGAGACTTCTGTTACCCTTAGAAGAAGTTAAGTCAGAGACAGCTTCTCTGGGGATTTTGTGAGAAGTTCAGAGCTCTAAAACTTCATCACATCTTTTTTTTTTTTTTTAACTCCTTATTTCCATATAGGGCCTCCTAGAAAATCCCTTCAACAATAAGTGTTCATTCTTTATTGTGGAGGTGGGAAGACCTCCAAGAATCTTAAGGGAAAGATAAGACAGGGTCCCCGGAAGGAAGATGGACCTTGGAACCACACTTCACAGACAGACCATGGGAAGATGGACGGCCAAGGTTCTGGGGTGGGGGTGTGGGGACAGGCAGGGGATAAGAACCAGGCTGGGTCATTTTAGGTCAGTCCTGCCACTTGGCTCATAGGAAATGGAGCATCATTCCTGTGAGAAAAGAACTCAAATTGGCAACTGACTGGTTTTGACTTAATTACATAGCAAGATCGTTTCTTAAGAGCATACAACACAATCCTTTCTCCTAAACGTGGGTTTAATTTTCAACAGAACACTTCTCGCATAAACAGCATGTTGTTTCTAAGCCCTTACTGCCGTTCCCAGAACTGCTTGCAGCCTTTCAGAAACCCATTATTTTATAATTATAATCAAGACTATTAGGACAGGACAATTTGTGCCAAAAAGCATATTTACACTCAGAATTGTCACTTAGCACTGTCACAGAGAGGTATCATCTCTATTTCTGTAGAGATCAAGGCGAAGAGCAGACGCTGCCTTTTAAACTTTCAATTTCTAGATGGCATGGGAGTTACTGACCTTGTCTACATTATTCTCCAGTCACTCCTCTGGCTACCCCCGGTAGAGTAGCCAGGACACCAGGGCGTTTGTCACATGGTGGGAGGAATGTAGCCCTGGAAAATCAGGCCAGCTTGGGTTCATACCCTGTTCCTTCACCTTCCGGCTGAACATTTCACATTTGCCCCTCGGTTTCTTTATCTGAGAAATGGCAAATCTTGGTAGCTTTAGCACCAAGTACTTGTCCAATAGGATCATTTTAACAATTAAATGAATTACTTTACAGATTAGAACAGCCCCCAGCATGTACTGGGGGAAAAAAAAAAAAGCAAATGTTAGTTATTATTAATGCATATAAACTCTGTGACCTTGGATGTGTGAGTCATCCATTTCCTCATTGCTAAACTGAGGAAAGTCATGCCTCACTCACAGGGAAAGTTGCAGCAAGTGGATGAGCACACGTGGTGCTCCGTGTACTTAGGTCCTTTTTTTTTTTTTTAAGATTTATTTATTTATTTGACAGCGAGAGATCACAAGTAGGCAGAGAGGCAGGTAGAGCGTGGCTGGGGTGGGGGGAGCAGCCAGGTAGAGTAGCCAGGACACCAGGGCGTTTGTCACATGGTGGGAGCACCCCTATTTAGTTCCTTTTATTCAACTACTTCTTCCACAGGTTTCACTTTGAGCTGAACATCTTGGTGATCTCCATAACACAACCCAGAGTGTGTGATCTTATTCCAACCATCTGGAAAGTCCTTAGCTTTTGGAACTTCCCCCATAACCTCTGTTAAATCACCAGTCAGTGATTCCCATGAGGAGGTCAGACTGACTGAAAAATGATACAGCTACTTCAGCAGGCTGTTTACAGGAAGACCATCATCTCGTGCTCCTGATTTGTCCATTGTTAAAAATCTTTAATCATGGGTATCTTTGATTAACTTTTTCCCAGCCCCTCATATGGCTGTGATATTAATGTCAATAAGTAACAACAGGGGCTCCTGGGTGATTCAGTGGGTTAAGACTCTGCCTTCGGCTCAAGTCATGATCTCAGGGTCCTGGGATCAAGCCCTGCATCGGGCTCTCTATTCCGCAGGGAATCTGCTTCCCTGCCTGCCTCTCTGCCTACTTGTGATCTCTCTCTGTCAAATAAATAAATAAAAATTTTAAAAAGTAATTAAAAAAAAGTAACAACAGTAAAAATTCCCTTTGGTTAATATCAGTCAAAAGTACTACGGTGAGATAAGAGGTTTTATGCATTTTTTTTGAGAGGGCAGTGCTCTGGTTAAAGAACAGTGTTAAATAGTCCTTCCAATGAAGTGAAAGTTGTCTTACATCCTAACCTCAGAGCTCCCATTTATTAGCAGGTGACCTTGGCCACATTGTAAAATGTCTCCAAGTGTCAGTCTCCTCAACTGTAACTTGGAAATAATTAGTATCTTCCTAATTCATTGATGTGATAAGGCAAATGAGTTAGTACATACAAAGCCTTTGCACAAAATGATTGGTCAGTTAAAGGCAATGGTTGTTATTATTGTCAGCATTATCATGATAGCCAAGTGAGGTCTGCCAAGAAGGTACTATTACTCCTATTTTACATATTGAAATCTGAGCCACAAGGCACTTGAATGACTTTCACACAATTATACAACATGTAAATGGAGAACCTAGACCAGATCTCACTTTCTACCCTCCCAGCAAGGCAGTTTATTGTCCACTCCACCAGGATTCTGCTCCATTAAAAATAGAGTATGGTGGTGCATGGATGGCTCAGGCAGTTAAGCTTCCAACTTCATTTCAACACAGGTCATGATCTCAGGATCATGAGTTGGAGCCCCACATAGGGCTGCGTACTGGGCATGGAGACTGCTTGGGATGCTGTCTCCTTCTCTCTCTGTAGCCCTCTCCCACTCCCTCTTTCTCTCTAAACAAGGGAGGAAGGAAGGAAGGAAGGAAGGAAGGAAGGAAGGAAGGAAGGAAAGAAGGAAGGGAGGGAGGGAGGAAGGAAGGACAACAGCAGACTATGGCTTTTGCCCCTTTGTAAATTCTAGCAGCAATGTCTGGTAATCTGGTGTGTTTCAGAGCTGGGGCCCTGCCTCCTCTTTTCAATCTCCCACCCCACGTGTCGAATGCTTTAATTTTACTATGGGTATAAGACCTCCTGCCTTAGAGACCTTTAGAATTCCAGTTTTCTATTTCAACTTCATATCAGGCTTGGGATATTTCCTATTGTTAAGATAGATTCTTCAAGCAGGTAAATTTAGAGTTATTCTGTGTCTCCTTTTCACTCTTTATTGTACTTTCATAGTAGCCCTGTGGCATAGGAAATAGTTACCCTTGCTACTCAAGAAAAACTAGAATTAGCTTAAGAAACTTGTTCAAAATTATATTGTGAAGGTGTGGCAGAACCAGGACCCAAACCCAAATCCATCATACACATCTGCTGGACTGGCACTTCCATATATAAGTCCACATAAATTTTTTTTTTTAATCTGCACCCCATTTATTTATTTATTTGAGGGCAGCGGAGGGGCAGAAGGAGAGGGAAAGAAAGAATCTCAAACAGACTCCATGCCCAGCATGGAGGCCCATAAACGGGGCTCGATCTCATGACCCTGAGATCGTGACCTGACCCAAAATCAAGAGTCAGATACTTAACCAACAGAGCCACCCAGGCAACCCTTACACCTGCTATGTTTAATAACAAATGCTAGGATATTACATGGGAAGAAATTAAAAGTCAGACTTTCCAGCCATTTCTGATTTTCAAAGCATCAGTATTAATCTTCAATTAGCAAAATAGATTATTAGCATCCTAAGTGGTAGGCTGAAATTCGCACTCTTGTACTCTGAGTGATTGGGTCCTCTCATTTACCCAAGCTAAAGGAAGGGAAAGTGATTGTGCCAGTAGGAAACCCTGTGTAAGTTTCATGCTAGGTTGCTCCTCCTCCAGACAGTCCACTTTAAATCCTGTGTTAAGGTACATTGCTAAAGCTGATGAGTTCAGAGGATGAATATCAGGTCCATATCAAGTTGCTTTCCAGTGCCATTTAATGAAGACATGGAAAGGAATAGCTTTAGTTAGTTAGTTCGTTAGTTACTTAGTTCAGTTAGTCAAAATATAGTACATCATTAGTTTTTGATGTGATGTTCAGTGATTCATTGCTTGCATATAACACCCAGTGCTCATCACAACATGTGCCTTCCTTAAGACCTATCACCTGGTTATCCCAGGCTCCCACCGCCCTCCCTTCTGTAACCCTCAGTTTGTTTCCCCAGAGTCCAGAGTCTCTCATGGTTTGCCTCATTCTCTAATTTCTTCCTATTTGGTTTTCCCTCCTTTCCCCTGTGGTCCTCCACACTATTCCTTATGTTCCACATATGAGTGAAACCATATGATAACTGTGTTTCTCTGCTTAACTTATTTCACTCAGCATAATCTCCTCCAGTTCCATCCATGTCAGTGCAAATGGTGGGTATTCATCCTTTCTGATGGCTGAGGAATATTCCACCATATGTATGAACCACATCTTCTTTATCCATTCATCTGCTGAAGGATATCTTGTCTCCTTCCTCAGTTTGGCTGTTGTGGACACTGCTATGAACATTGGGATGCATGTGTCCCTTCTTTTCATTATATCTGTATCTTTGGAATAGCCTTTTTTAAAATCATGTAGCAGAAAGGATCACTGAGTATAGGGTGTTGGGTACTTGGTATAAATAAGAATCAGCTTGGTCCACCTGGAAGGACATTTGGATGGACCTGTTTGCATGAAAATCCTGGGAACATCTTGGAAAAGAATGCACTCTGTTGGAAAAGAGAGTTGAAGTGGGAAGGGCTTAGTCCTCCATTGTGAGAAAATGGTTGTTCATGGACTGCTTGATATCTCTTATAAAGTTCAGCCTTCAAACCAACACCCATCTTTTGGTTTCAGCTTCATATCTGGGTTCAGGCATTGAGCTCTGGCCATACGAAGAGAAAATAAAAATAAAGAACAGTATACTAAAATCTCTATAATAAATGGAGGGAAGGCAGGGAAACCACCTAGCCACATTGCCTGCTGATAGAAGAGAGACTAGGTTTAAATTCAAGCTGTGTATTTACCAGCTGTGTGACTTTGGATAGGTTACTTATAGCCTCAGAGTCTTTGTTTCCTAATGGGTAATAATAATGTGGTATGTGAATTTAAATCAGATATCATACATAAAACGGTAGAGTAGGACCTAAATATAGCGACTAAGGATAACTATTAGAAGTCCTCTTCCCTTCGTCTGCAAAGTAACTTTTGGAATACTTGGGAGTTAAGGAACTGAGTGGAGGAAGAGGTTGAGAACATCCATGGAGACAGCAGAGACAAGAAATAGCTGTAGAAGTCTAGAGCCCCAGATACTGCATGTGCAGCAAAGAGCTGTGGTCTGGATCCTAGGGGCCTTGAGATACAGAGGACAGCCTCCCAGTAGAGGTGGGTCTTCACTCACTCATGAATTCTTTAAGTAAACAGATGGCTGCTCTGTGCAGGCCATCAAGCTCAGGGCTGGTGCAGCAAAGGATGAACAGACATTCTCCTTACCCTCACAGAGGGAGATCATTCTTGTGGAGGACTGTGTTTGTGTAAGACCCTCCAGGAACCTGCTGGTGATTTCTAGAGAGGTAACGAAGTCCAAAAGGCGGCTGGGGTTCTGACAATCCTGTGGGTGGGAGCTGAGTCAGAAAGAAACTGACTAATTAGTTGGTCCCACAGGTTGGGAAAACAGCAATTGCTAAAATGTTTTTTGTTTTTTGGTTTTTTTGTTTTGAGAAGACCACTCAATATTTCGTTCTGTTCACTGTTTATGAAATCCCAGAGGATTAGTCCTCCCTAAAAATAGTATCCCTTATACACGTAATCATGCTTAATACTGACAGCCGCTCAGAGAGTAATAGCCCACCCCCATTTTATACTGGAGTTAGCCAGGCGCTCATAAACGTGAAGCCCGGAACAGACATGGTAAATGGTTAAGTCTGAGTTGTGACTTTCTCTAGAAGCCACACTCTCCGACTATCCAAAACACTACGGTGGGTGGGGGAAGCTCTCTGGAGTCTGAATGGGGAAGCATGATACTAAAGTTTACCCCTAGTGTCTTCCTTTCCTCTTTTTCATCCTTTGTCCAGCTTTTCTAGCTCTTGTCGAGTCCCCTTATTGTCCAGGAATACTTTGAATCTCCCTCACATCCTTTTATGAAAAGGAAAGTGTTATGAATAAATCACTCAGTATATATATATATAATATATATATTATATATATATATTATATATATATAATATGTATATATAATATATATATGCATATGTATTTGCCTAATGATTCACGGTTTCAGTGAAAAACTCTTGACCAGTGTTGACTACCCAGAGAACTACAGCAGTTTCACTTCTTGTTTTACTGACTTAAAGCGTGAAGCACTGGGGTGCGGTGGAAAGTGAGCTGCCCCAAGGAGGCTGTGGGCCCAAGTTCAGGCCCCGCCGTTCACTTATACTGCAGCCTATTGATAATAAACTTACTTCCTTCAACTTCAGTTTTCATGACTGTAAAATAGGGAAATTAATTCTTAACTTGCTACCTCCCCCAGATAATAAGAAATTCAGATGTGGTCATAATTGTATGACTGTGCTCTAAGTTGCAGTGTATTCCACAAATTGAAGGCATTCTAATTAGTATTAATTTCTCTCTACTCCACTTCTGGTCTCCTTCAAAGAAGGAGACTTCAAAGAACCTGCTCCTGGTCTGACTTTCCTCTTTCCTCCCCTTATGTTTCCATCCTATTGTTTCTTTCCCTCCTTATCTGCTTCACCTGCAATTTTCAGAATCCCCATTTGGGAGAGGGGACTGACGGGAAGGAGGCCAGCATCAACCTTGTATACAAGAAACATTCCAGCTTCATTTTGATTTTCCTCCTTGGGGTCTTGTATATTTGCTTTAACTAACACACATCTGCAGAACCCGCACTCAGATATGAACATAAGCACACTCATGATAGCCTGGGTACACACAAAAACACACGGCTTCGGGCATACTCAAATCTAACACAGGTGTCGTATATAAGCAATCACATACAAACACAGGAGTAGAGAAACTATCTCAAACAGCTGTGGACATCCACATCAAATGCACATATTCCCCTTGCAAGAGAATCACACTGTTCCATGCAGACATGATCACACAGGCACACACACTCTTGCATACACACAGACACAGACAGCAACACAAAGAGGCATGCACACAAAGACACAGATCTACTTTCACTGCCATGTAAGACCTATAAGCACACCCAGGCATGTTCAACAACTCCAGTTATGCTCCAACCAAAATATACTCTGAAACAGTCACAAACACACTCCTGGGTTGTGGCTATGTTTTCAGTTTTGACAACCATATTTTCCAGATTACTTTATTGTTCTTCCAGAAGAAGAAGGGTGTGTGTTCTTCTAAGAATTCCCCTTAACATGACCACATTAACCTCAGTGAGACTATTTTCTCAGTGATAATATCTACTCTTTCCTGAATGTGGTCATGGGGAGTAGTACTCAACAGGAAGCAGCAGTGTGCACTTCCCACCTTGAACTATTTCATAATCCCCTGAACAAGCCAATGTTCCATCAGCAAATACTCATTTCCTGCAGAAGCGACTACTGTGGTTCGTGTTGCATGGTCATCCCAGCTGTATCAGCCCTATGTTTCTGGGACCATTAAGAACTGCCCTCCAGGCCAACCTATTTCTTGGCATACCCTTAGCACCGAATTGCTCATTACAGAACTGGGAATTTCGACTTGTCCCTCTCTATTAAAATAAGTGCCACTTTCAACCAAATTATTTTAATGCTTCCTTCATGACAGTCATAACCTAGTAGGTAATAACTTTTAGAGTGACATCAAGTGACAAAGTGATACATATTTGCTTGAATGATGGTGCTTAAATATGGAAATTTCCA
The DNA here is from genome assembly GCF_010015895.1 of Lontra canadensis. Lineage (NCBI taxonomy): Eukaryota > Metazoa > Chordata > Mammalia > Carnivora > Mustelidae > Lontra > Lontra canadensis. The sequence continues at coordinate 5,027,329 of NW_022631024.1, read as the reverse complement.
GCATGTCTCTAACAGTCTTATTTATGATAAGAGTTTATAGAGTAAACATGAAAAATGAGAAATTTTGTAAAAATTTTGTAAAAACAAAAATGCACCAGGCACGATTCGTTAATAAATAGAACATACTAAAGAATGGCCAGGATGTTTGTGGATATGTGTTAATCAGATTTCCTTGGGAATCAGTAACTAGACTTTAACCTTTGTAAAGAAACTGGCTTCAAGTGGAGGCAAAGGGGTCTGAATCAGAAGGCTTCTGAGTTGAGTGGAATTTAAGTTGCATTCAGTAGAAGAGGGAAAGGTGAGCAAAGACCTTGTTCAGTTAAAACTGCCCAAACATCTTTTTTTTTTTTAAAGATTTTATTTATTTATTTGACAGAGAGAGAGCTCACAAGTAGACAGAGGCAGGCAGAGAGAGAGGAGGGGAAGCAGGCTCCCTGCTGAGCAGAGAGCCCGATGCGGGGCTCGATCCCAGGACCCTGGGATCATGACCTGAGCCGAAGGCAGAGGCTTTAACCCACTGAGCCACCCAGGCGCCCCATAACTGCCCAAACATCTTTAAGACAGCTAGCATGTAAAACATGAGGTAGTTTCCATTCCAAAAACTCAGGTGAAGAATTGTATCTTTTTCTGATCTCTCTGGGGCCCCATCTCTTAGTTCTAATTGAGTTTAACGGGGTAAGAATTGAGTTGACTTTCCATGCCATGGACTCCTAAGCTGATTTGGTGGAAGCATGCACCTGGAGGTATGTGATTTAGCACACTATTATTCCCTGTGCACTAAACTCCATGAGGTCAGCAGTCCTGTAAACCTCCTGCACCACTGAACTATCAGCCCCTAGCATAATGCCAGGGACATCGCAGCATTTAGTACTCGTTAACTGAACAAGTCCTGGGTCCAGCTGGGCACAGAGCCCCGTGGGAGCTTTTCCTTCCCAGGCAGAGGTTACCATTTCATGCTAGTTGTTTTCTGCATCCGCCATTTCTTCTGGACTCCATGGTTTACCATCCAGCAAGGCTTTTCGGAGTCGTCTCCAGAAGATGTGCCGGCCCAGCACACTGTCTTCCCACTCCAGGTAAGTATTCCTGCTGAGAAGGCGATACAGCTCCACCTGCTGCCGCAGCAGGGACTTCTCCACCTTCTGCAGGACGATGAAGATGATGCCGGCACGACTGCTAAGAAACTGCCAGGTCTGGGCAATCTCGTACTCAAAGATGCACCACCGGCTCTGGATGAAGTGTCGGGACACCACAACAATAACCTTCCGGCTTTTGTGGAACCCTTCCTGGATGATATTGGCGGCGATGGCCACACCAGGGATAAAGTCTCTGTAGTGAAGGCAGAGCTGAAAGGGAGGCACCCCCTCCTCCAAGTTCTTTACCAGTTCATTCCTCACCCAGTCTTCATCCTGGCTTGAGTAGATAACGAAGGCATCATAGGTGCTTTCACCTCTGCTGTACTTTTTGCAACCAGCAAGAAGCATCAGGTGGAAATAGAACTTATACACCAAAACTGCTACCAAAGAAACCATGAGTACAGTGAACACTGACACAGTAATGATAGTCTTGCTCCTCTGACAGGTGGCATTCCTAAAACTCAGCAGGGGCATGTCCTGCATGTCTAAAGGTTTGGTACACACCATTTCTTCCACTTCCACCAAGAGATGCCTGTGGTCCTTGACCCACTGCAGGAAACTCTGGTGTTCACAAACACAAGCAAAGTCATTCCGAGTAAGATTTAAGGAAACTAGATTACTTGGAAAATGCTGTTGTACTTGCTCCTTGGAGGCCACTATTCGATTAAAACTGCAATCCAGAATTTGGAGAGAGAGGAGAGGCTCATAAGGGACTGTATCCAATGACAAGAGGTTGTTATGACTCATATTTATCAACTGAAGTTTAGGAAGTGAGCCAAATGCTGTCTGGGACACCCCTTCCAGCTGACACTTAGAGAGGTCTAGAATGGTCAAGTTAGTCAGGTCTTTGAAAATATTTGGAAGAAAGTTGTCCCGAAAAGAATTGCCAGCCATTTTCAAGACTTGGAGGCTGACCAAGCCATCAAAAATGCCTTTGAAGACAACTTGGGTGTGAGTATAAGAAATATCAAGGTAACGGAGGTTTCTGAGGGATAGGAATACTGAAAAGTCACTGCTCTGTTTCAAGGTGGAATGCTGGAAATCTAGATATTCTAGCTGTTCTAAGCCCAAGAAGTTAGAACTCATGGTAATAATATCATTGAAGCTCAGATCTAAATGCTTCAGTCTGGTTGTCCCCAAGTCAGTGTAAGAACAGCAACCCTTGAAACTCAGGTCATTTCTACTGAGATCTAGAAATTCAAGGCTTTCCAGCTTCATCTCAGTAAAAGTGCTCACGCCTTTGTTGGCAGTGAAAACAAACTCCTTGAGAGAGTCCAGTTCCCATTTGGGAAATTCTTCAAATTCACAGTTAACCATTTCCAGCCGTTGCCATCTGAGATTTTTAGGAAAGTATCGTGGTCTCTTTAAAAACAGATGCACCAGAGAAATTGTAGAAACATTCGCCAAACAATTAAATAAGTCAGTGATATCCTCTGAGAACTCATCAAAGAATGCTATCCGGAATTTTTCAATGGTCAAATTGCACAGTCCCTCCAGGAGATATTTGTCAAAGCTTTCCAAGTTCCTTTCATTTTTAAATTCTCCCAGAACCAAGTGATGGATCTTTAAACCAGCCAGACCTTGAATACAAGTTTTCATTACATCTATACTATCAAAATTACTTCTCAAAGTCAGTTCATGGAGTTTAATTTCTTTAAAGGCACCTGGTTGGATAAAGGATAAAGGGTTCAGGGACAAGTCTAAAGAAAGGTTGAGTAGAGGCATTTGATGTAGAACCTGCAAGTCACTATGATAAATATTTTTGATCTTGTTATTGGAAATATCCAAGTACTCCAGGTTGGTCATGTTAGAAAAATATTCAGGTAACTTGAAGGAGCGGATAAGATTGTGAGCCACATTAAGCTCCTTCAAGTTTTTGAGATATCCAATGGGGAGGTCCTCTAGAGAATGTAGGTTTGTCTCCACGGCCACCAGAGTCTGTAAACTTGAGAGTCCAGAAAAGGCTTCTGTGGAAAACTTCTGGATAGGGTTTCCTGTCAATATCAAGATGGAGAGGTGGTTTAGGCCCTGATATGTATCATTTTCGATGGTCTCAATTTCACACCTACAGGGAAAAGAGATACAGATTATATAATATTTCTGCTGAATTAAAAGTCAAAAAGGAATAACCATGCCAATCTTCTAGCTCTTCACAGAGATGTGACATGACATATGAATATTCATTGACAGAGACATGAAGCAGGACAGATGATGACATGAGCAAATAAGAAGCCTCACAGATTCAGTATTACCTTACTGGACACAATGACAGACTCTTTTTGTCATACAAGGCACACATGCTAAGAAGAGGCAGGACATCCCTCAGAAGGAAATCAGTTAAAGATCAATAATTGGGGCACATGAAGACTGTATGGCTCGTAGAGTATGTAACTGCCTTGGGTTAACTTCAGCCATTTCCTGCCACATGTAATTGTGATTATCCCTCAGATTGGTACAGATGGTGAAGATAGCCATTAGCTCTTAGGCATGATAAATGACTGATAAATGTCCATTTCAAGGATATAAAAAAATTACACACAAGGTCACAAATACCCTCAAGGTTTATGCAAAGCTCTCCATATATGTTAGCTATATATTTGTAGTTGTAGTTATCATAGGTAAATGTTAGCAACGGTCGGTAGAAGTGAGTTCAGTGGAAGAAAAGGAACGTGTACTCCGAAACCTTAGGTTAAAGAAATGGACCTAGACAAGGGAGATCAAAGTAGACCTCTCTGAGAGCCTATCAGTTGAAATCTGAAGGATGAGTAGGAATTACCAAGAAAAGAAAGTGAGCTGAAGAGCAGATACAAGAGCCCCGAGGTAGGTGACAGCCATGATGCATGGAGGAACCATGAGAAACCATGAGAAACTTCTGTGTCTGGTGTACAGAGTGGGGTGGAGGGTGTGTGAGATGAGGTTGTGGAGAAAGAAGGATACAAAGCAGAGGCTTACCGACTGGAAAAGCATTTTGAATTTTGCCCCAAGAGAAATGGCAGCTATACTCTATACAATATTCACGGAAGTGTCGTAGAGACAAGGCTCTTACCCAGCCAACAAATGGCAAGCCTCTTGCTAGCACTATAGATACATGCCAGTTAGCATTTGCAAATGAGTTATTTCCTAGTCTAACCTGATTTACATTTACAATTTCTCTACTTGTCCTATCCCCTCCATGAGGGTCAGGGGTAATAAAAGCATTTTGGCCCAAGCTTTTATTGACTGGCAGCTTGACAGAGGGTGGTGGGTGTCACAGGTAGAACACTAGAAAAGAAGGGCAAGACATCTCAGTTCTGGTGTCTCTGCGATCTTCTCATATCTCTGTGGATCTCAGTTATCCCCTTTCTAAATGAGGGAGCTAAACTTGATTATTTCTCACGTTGCTTTCCAGTCTAGGATTGTATAACCTGTAATCTTATGTATTAGGCAAGACTGGAGGAATCTTGCTGTGTCTCTGTCTCATCAAAGGGAGCTTATCACTTTGGAGGAGCAGAGCATAAAGATGAAGAGAACCTTTAGCTTTGGAAGCAGGAGATGCAAATATGGATCTCTGCTGCCAACAAACTCCAAAAAATGTAGAGCGTGAATGTAGATAAATTACCAAAACTCTCTGAGCCTCAGTTTCTTCATCTAAAAAAGAAAACAAATATGTCAATAGGTTTCCATAGGAATGAAAGGCTGTCTAGGGGACTAGCTGAGTTACTATATGTGAACATTGTGAAGGAATACAAAAAGGTAAGGGATATCTTTGGTACTATGTTTGTTCCTGTCTGAAGCCAGGATATCCTCCTCCTGGCTAACCTGAGGGGGACCTGTCCTCTCTCCAGGCACATTGTTAAGGCCTCTGAGGGAAGTTCCTTGTGTAGGTGTGGATCAAAGATGAATTATAAGGGATATTGTTTGATGAGAAGCTACTTCTTGTTTTAAAAAGGGTGAAGGATGATTTGTCTATCTTAACTATAGTCCTTGGCAAAGTTCTTACTCAGAAAACTGAAATTTAGAAACTAATGAAGTGCTATAATAATATTTTTATTCTTATAAACTCTGTAAGGTTCTTAATACATATACATGCTAATATTCACTATCACATTTATCCCTGTGGGTTAAGTTTCACCCTTTCTGCTTCACAGATATGAGAACTGACACTCAGAGAGATGAAGTCACATGCCTCAGTCCACATAGATGTAAATGGTAGATGAGGGCCCAGCTTGGGTCTTCTGACCCCCACAGAGCTCTATGCTCTATCCCACTGGATTTAAAATGCTCCATTCCTCCTTTGTTACATACTCTGTCAGTTTCCAAGTTAGAGTATAAGACATCAAATGCCCACTCTTCTTTCTACAGAAATACCCACTATAAAGAGGATTTTCATGCTATGATCTTAGAATTTAATACATGTTTCTATAATAAAAAGTCATATATAAAATGCTTCTGCATTTTCCACAAACTCTTACAGAGAATATGATTCATTATCTAGTACATTTTATTAAAATATGGGCCTAATGATGATAATAGTTTTGGGATTCAGTTACCCCCCAAAATAATGATAATACTTTCACCTGCCCTAATAAATGATAAATTTCCCTGCATCAGAAAAGAAAATCTTAGTCACTATTCTTTCTCACAATAGATATTTTCCTTTGATCTTGTCATCATCCTCCTTGGATTACTTATATCTTCTTCTTTCCCTATCCTCTATCCCACTTTCAATATTCTAGACATATTTGAATCCCACTCAGTTCACAACATCTGTCTTCACTACCCACTGCAGAGAAGCCCCCTTTTCTGAACAACACAATATGTTGCCTCTAGTTTGTGCACAGCTTATCACTTAACTGGTCTATATTGCCATCCTATCTCAGGTTCAAAATCCAGAATCAGAATTAAGTAACATTTATTGCATGCCCACTATGTGATTAGCACCATGCTAAGGATTGTAACAGGTTACTTCTTTCAGGTGTGTATGCCCACCTTAATAGCTTAATAGCTAAAGTGTATATATCAATATACTCTTGTTTCCTAGCAGACTGTATAATATATAGGAAGTAGTTAGTAATCATCTGCTAGTGAAAGAGTTTGAGTCAATTTTCTCCCTTGACTTAAGCTATATCAAAAAGTAGAACTGTCCTTAAAAACTTTTTCAACCAGCTGCTCATTTCACAGATAAGGCAATGAGATCAGGAGAAGGGAGGTGGCTCACATGAAGTTATACAGCAAGTAAGATATCTGTTGAATGAATAAGTGAATAAAGATGAGACTCCTGACATAAGAATGAAGTGATAGAACAGTGAGCATTTTACCTTGGGCAGTGTGTAAAATCTCATTCATTACCTGGATAAATCCAACACCTGTAGTTCCGGGAAGTTGGAGAAGCTATGGTTGCCTAAATGCCTCAGGGGATTAAAGCTCAGGTCCAGTTTCTTGGTTGATGTAGGAATGTTGTTGGGAATTTTGTTGAGATTCAGCTCCATGCATTTGTAAGTAATGTTAGGAACCACCTGCAATGATCACATATTAGATACAGTGTCTGAATTCATGCAACCTAATTGCCTTTTCCACTCTCTTCTCCTAGGCCAGAACCTTGGAGACCTCCAGTATAAGCACAGGGGCCATCCATCCATCCATCCATCCATCCTCTGATCATCCATCCATCCACCCATCTGTCATCCAATCATCCAGCCATCATCCAGCCATCCATCCGTATATCCATCCAACCACCCATCCATTCATTCATCCATTCACTCACTTTATAATTCTAAAATCTCTTACACCAGATTTGGAACGGGGAGCACCTACTATGTCCCTGGTTTTCCAACCTCTGCTATCACGAAGACAGCATTTAGAGGGAGTCAATGGAATGAAGTAGTAAAGAGCTGAGGCTTTGGAGTCAAAAGCCCTGCATTTCACCCAGTTCTTCTATGTGATTTGGGGCAAAGTGTTTTTCCCTAAGGACCCCACAACTGTATACAGCCCTGGGGAGACTACCAGTTAAGGTGTCCACATCTCACAATCATAGCTCAATTTTTGCCATTGGCATTCTCTCCCTTGACTCATTGATCTTTGAGAAGGTGATACAGAAATGGGGAAAAATCTTTAGGATGTGTGGATTCCAATGGTGAAACCTAGTAAACAAAGTCGAGTGGTTTATGCTCCTTTGGTTCATGTGCTCGTTTCCATCATACTTTCCCAAATTCTTTGTAAGCGCTTATTCTCTAACCTCACATTTAATTTATGAATTCTCTGATTTCTTCAACAAAATTTCTTCCTTAAGCTAGCTAACTTTGGTTTAGTGTTTAAAACCAAGGAGCACCTGGGTGGCTCAGTGGGTTAAAGCCTCTGTCTTCAGCTCAGGTCACGATCCCAGGTCCTGGGATCGAGCCTCACATTGGGCTCTCTGCTCAGTGGGGAGCCTGCTTCTCCCTCTCTCTCTGCCTGCCTCTCTGCCTACTTGTGATCTCTGTCTGTCAAATAAATAAATAAAATCTTTAAAAAATTAAAAAAAAACATAGAATCTGTTAAAAGGATTAAATGAAATAAGGTATTTAAAGAGATTATCTCAATGCCTATTAAAGTGAAAATGATCAATAAATGTTAACATTTATTATTAGCAGTTATTATTAATCTCCTGTCACATGTGGGCATATTTATTTCTTATATGTTATATACTTTAATCGTCAAATAAACCTTTTTTTTTTTATATCTTTTCAGCGTAACAGTATTCATTGATTTTGCACCACACCCAGTGCTCCATGCAATATGTGCCCTCCTTAATACCCACCACCTGGCTCCCCCAACCTCCCACCCCTTGCCCCTTCAAAACTCTCAGGTTGTTTTTCAGAGTCCATAGTCTCTCATGGTTCACCTCCCCTTCCAATTTCCCTCAACTCCCTTCTCCTCTCCATCTCCCCATGTCCTCCATGTTATTTGTTATACTCCACAAATAAGTGAAACCATATGATAATTGACTCTCTCTGCTTGACTTATTTCACTCAGCATAATCTCTTCCAGTCCCGTCCATGTTGCTACAAAAGTTGGGTATTCATCCTTTCTGATGGAGGCATAATACTCCGTAGTGTATATGGACCACATCTTCCTTATCCATTCGTCCGTTGAAAGGCATCTTGGTTCTTTCCACAGTTTGGCGACCGTGACCATTGCTGCTATAAACATTGGGGTACAGATGGCCCTTCTTTTCACTACATCTGTATCTTTGGGGTAAATACCCAGTAGTGCAATTGCAGGGTCATAGGGAAGCTCTATTTTTAATTTCTTGAGGAATCTCCACACTGTTTTCCAACGTGGCTGCACCAACTTGGATTCCCACCAACAGTGTAAGAGGGTTCCCCTTTCTCTACATCCCCTCCAACAACACGTTGTTTCTTGTCTTGCTAATTTTGGCCATTCTAACTGGTGTAAGGTGGTATCTCAATGTAGTTTTAATTTGAATCTCCCTAATGGCTAGTGATGATGAGCATTTTTTCATGTGTCTGATAGCCATTTGTATGTCTTCTCAAATAAACCTTTTAAAGAAGAACTCAGAGAGAAGTAATATGCATAAAGTATCACAGGTCACATGTGCAGCTCTTGGCTTCATTGGCATGTCTCCTGAAATGTCCCTTATAGGAGCCTCCCAGACCATACTGTGTAATTGCAGATGGTGACAGGCTTCCTTCTGTTCCTTTTTTTTTTTTTTTAGATTTATTTATTTATTTATTTGACAGAGAGAGAAACCACAAGTAGACAGAGAGACAAGCAGAGAGAGGGGGGGAAGCAGACTCTAAGCTGAGCAGAGAACCCGATGTGAGGCTCGATCCCAGGACCCTGAGATCATGACCTGAGCCGAAGGCAGAGGTTTAAACAACTGAGGTACCCAGGTGGCCCCAGGCTTCCTTTCTTTACTCTCTTCCATCTACCTCCACACAGTGCATCACCATCTATCATAAATTATCTGTGTGATTTTTCCATTTGTGTTGTTCATTTCCCTCATTAGGTTGTAAGCTTTGGTTTTCTTGCTCTCTGCATGGCTCCAGCACTCAGAATTGTACCTGGAAAATGGTTAATGCTTACTATTTATTGAATAAATGAATTAATAACTGATTGAATGAAGGTTTGCTTAAATCTTCAAATTGTAGCCATTTTCTCTAAGTGCTGTGGACTGTGCCATGACCCATGTGATTTGGCTCTAGACTTCAGTGATCTCACAATCAGAGGAAGAGTTGAGGTAGGAACAGGACTCACATTACTGAAAAGGACCATAAGCCAGGCCTGGACAATAACTTCCTTCTGCTCATATATGGTAGTGATCAATTCCAGATCCAGGGATTACAGATGGCTTCTGAGAAAGAGAGGATTTCAAGGTGAGTCTTAAAGGATGAGTAAGATTTGGATACATGGAAAGAGGAAGAGGGAGAGAACAGTGTAAGCAAGAAGAGATGGAAACTAACTCAGAGCAGCTGGTACGAAGTAGGAGTGTTAAAACCTAAGTACGTGGGGAAGCCAGAGCCCTGTGGCAATGCTTTTAATCATACAACATGTGAAAGTTGAGCACCTACGATGTGCTAGGCGCTGGGTATAGTGTAAGCCTTGGCAGTTGGCTCTTCTTGTAATGCAACTGTCTGATTTAAGCTTTGACAAGGGAAGCATCCACTTCAAAGAGGGCTATCTCCAAGAAACACAGTGCCAGCCACATGACTAGATAAAGAGCCGGGCCACTTCTCCTCGCTTGGCCTTCTTCCTGCCCCCTCTTTCCACCACCCCTTCCTCAATCCTTGCTCTTATGTTTTAAACTCACCAATAAAGAGGGAGCCAGGGAAAACCTAGTCCCCCCTCCTTAACCCCAATAACAATAGAACTTCACATGCTTGAGAGCTTTTTCTCTTTACCCTCAGTATTGCTGGGTGGTCCTACTTGTGCTGTGTAATTTCCAGGTCTCACAGTAATAAACTTCCAGTTTCTCAAAATTTCCTGATGGTCATCTCTTAAGGGTATCTTACAATCATAAAGAACCAAAGGGGGCTGGTCCAGCCACAACATGGGTTACTGATAGGCTGAGACCAGCACAAAACACTGGGATATAGAGGTAAATAAAAATCAGCAATGGTGTTGTTCACTTATAGATCCCATATCAAAGGGAAGGACAAATGAACAAATACACAAAAAATGTTTAATAATATGCTATAAAAAATAAAGCATCTAGAGATTAGAAGGAAATATGGCGGGGGGGGGGTGCCTGGGTGGCTCAGTGGGTTAAAGCCTCTGCCTTCAGCTCAGGTCATGATTCCAGGGTCCTGGGATCGAGCCCCGCATCGGGCTCTCTGCTTGGCGGGGAGCCTGCTTCCCTCTCTCTCTCTCTCTGCCTGCCTCTCTGCCTACTTGTGATCTCTCTGTCAAATAAATAAATAAAATCTTTAAAAAAAAAAAAAAGAAGGAAATATGGGGGTTGGCAAGTTCTACATGAGGTGATCAAGGAATACTTCCAAAAGGAGGTGACATTTAGGCAGAAATATAAATGAAGTGAGGGATTTATCACTTCTCGGCCTTTTGGCTAAGATCAAGTGTGAAGTGAAGGATTAAGTCATGAAGAAATCTAAGACTGCACTGCCCAACATGGTGGCCTCTAGCCACACATGGCTATTGAGCATGAGACATTTAGTCCAAGCTGAGAGACAGGGAAACTGTAAAATGCATACTAAATCGCAAACACTTAGTACCAAAGAAAGAATGTGAAGTATTTTATTAATAGTTTAGTATATATTACATTTTCAAATAATATTTTGAATATACTGGGTTAAATAAAAATATTATTAAAATTAAATTTACCAATTTTAATTTTTCAATGTGATTACCAGAAAATTTAAAGCTATGTTTAACTGATGAATTATTGAACACTACATCTGAAACTAATGATGTACTATATGTTGGCTAATTGAATTTCAATTAAAAAAAAAACTTATAAAGACATTAGAATGGGGGCATCTGGGTGGCTCATTCAGTTAAGTGACTGGCTCTTAATTTGGCTCGGGTTTTCATCTCAGGGTTGTGAAACAAGCCCCCCGACAGGTTCTACACTCAGCACAGTCTGCTTGGGAGTCTCTCCCTTTCCCTCTGCCCCTCTCCCTTCACTCACACACAGGCATGCTCTCTCTTTCTCTTTCTCTAGGGGAGAAAAAAAGACATTGGAATAGTCAGTAAATACAATAACAATTATTAACTTCCAGAAATAAATCAACAAACAGCTAAAATTTAGGTAAGTAAAAATTTGGCTAAATTTAGTTACATTTATTGTTTAAATTTAAATAAGATCATGTGACCTACATGGTATTACCTTTGGGCAGCACTGATTTAGGAGGAAAGCATTCTGGCCCGAGGAAATAGTCAGTGCAAAGGCCCTTAGGTAGCATACTGTCCTAATAGCATACAGAAGTTATAACAAGCTGTTAAGAGGGCAATTTGTTAGAACTGAACCTTGGGCAAAACAACAACAAATAAAGAACAAACAAAAATGTACAGAATGAATTAGAGTGGAAAGGAGACCAAGAAGTAGGAGACCAGTAACTATCCAAGAATCAAGGCAAGGGACACTGAGGACCTGCCCTAGGATGACACTGAGTGAATGGGCAGGGTTGGACAGGTTTTGGAGACTGAGAATATGGGGCATAGGGGAAGGGAAGGTGTGATTTTATCTGGGGGTGACTGATTAGAGGATCCATTCCCATTAACCTAAGAAGGATGGACACAGAGAAGACAATGAGCAGAGCTCTGGGCAGGGAGTTGGAGGAAGGGAGGACTTTGAGATGACAAATTCATCTTTGTTATATATTAAAGTGTCTTATTTCACCAATGCTCTCATTCTCAGGACTTTGGCCGGTTATGCTTTTCCTGAGTTTCTGACCCGGCCACACACTAAATCTCAGGACATTCCCTCAGTTTTTGGGTTCTACCATGGGCTTTCCAAGCACTTGTGAAGTCCACACAGGGGAAAACAAAAGAGATCCATCATGAATGAGATTACGCAAAAGTTAGTTGGTGTTTCACAAAAGAAAGAAACCATTAGATTAGCTGTCATTTTACATGGTTCTCTCTCTCTCTTTTTCCCCCTTCTCTGTTTGTCTCTCTCTCTCTCCATCTTTTTTCTTTATTTTTCTCTCTCCACTTTTCTTTTCCAATTTCATTTCTTTTCATCCTTTGATGAAAAGGCTAGATCTAAAAGTCTGAACTCCACTTAGAAAGTTCTCACTATTAAGAGACAAAAGGCAAAACAAAACAAAACAAAACAAAACACCTTCCTGAGATTGAGAGGAGCAAAGTAAGTGCCTGAAGCTGAGAGTACAATCCACCAGCAGAAAGAAATGACAAGAAGCAGACCTCTTACAACTCTCTACTGAAGTAGGTGTTATTATAAGACTGCTATAGATGTAAAAACTGGCCTCAGAGAGGTTTAATAACTTCTTCAAGGTCACACAGCCCAGAAGTCAAAGAACAGTGATTTTAAGTAGATCTCTCTGATGTAAAGCCCCTACTAGCCCTAAAAGTCCTAAATGGGCCATGAGCCCACGGGCTGCCTGTTGGTGCGATATAACCATGAACTCTTCGGTCCCTGTGGCTTTTCAAATCCTTCAGGTAATTTGACTCCTTGTTGCAAATGTAACTAGCCAGCTAGGAGGGAGCCACAGTGGGAAGTTCTAGGCAGAGAGCAGTTTTTCAGAAGCAAGGCAAATCTCCCAAGAGAAGAACTGACTCAGAGCCACATACCTGCACACAAGGCTCCCAGCTCTCAGGTCTCAGGCAGGAGAGGAAGGCCATGGCTGGGATCAGCATCCCAGCCAGGCGGGTAGGAGACATCATTCTGGCATTTTCTGTGCCCAGAAGTGGCTCTGTGAAACATGACACGTTGTATCCGCCTGCTGGGGTGGTCACTGGGGCACTGCCGCCTTCTCTCTGCCCCGCTGGGTGCCCCGGGATGATTAAGATATTCAGAGCAGTGCTGCTGCTGGTTCAGGGGCAAGAGGAAGTGAGAGTGGCAACCTTAGCATTCTGGGCTTTTGTTTCTCTAATATTTATGTCCCCAGTCACAGGAGAGGAAGTTACAAGAGAAAGAACAAAACGTCTGCAGATCAGTGGTCCAAGTAAGAGCAAGAGGAAGTTGGCTTTGATCCCGGGAAGTCATCTGACCTCCCAGTTAGTGAACTTGGGAAATCAGTCAGACCGGTCGAACGGCCTGTGCAACAGTCCAGGATGGTGGCTTTCCAGTTTGGCTTTAGTAGTGGAAACTCGCCCTGTGTATTAGTTTCTTAGGGCCACCATGACAAATTACCGCAGGCTGGGTGGCTTCAAGGACAGACATTTATTTGCTTATGAAGTCTTAGAGGCTGGGAGGCTGAGACCAGGGTGTCAGTGGGCTTGATTTAGGCTCTCTCCTTCGCTTACAGGTGGCTATCTTCACTTGGTCTCTCCCCCCTTGTGCATCTGTGCCCAAATTTCCCCTTCTTAGATAGACACCAGCCATTTTGGATTAGGACCTACCTATATGATTTCATTTTACCTTCTAAAATGCAAACTTTTTTAAAGGTCCAGTCCCAAAACACAGTCATGTTCTGAGGTACTGGAAGACTGAATTCAGTAGGGATTTTGAGGAGAATATAATTCAGCCCATAGTAATGGCAGCTCTTGTGAAATCCTGTGAAGAACTCATGTTTCTGAAACTGATTGAAAGTGCAGCTCTAGTGAACCTCCTTTTGAAAAGCACAGGGATATTGGGAAAAGATTGGAATGAAGTATCACATACACTGAAATTCAAATTGAGCTTGGGTAACTTGTGGCCCCATGGCTACTACTGATCCTTACTTTCTAGTCTGCAAAATGGGACAATGGTTTTCATTACAACAGAAACTCACATTTATGAAATTCGTAAAAACCAAGCCATGTGATAGTAGTCAAATGAGGCAAGCCATTAAGCCTTGGTTTCTAGTCTTTGAAATGGAGATGATCACATTTGTCTTACCTGATCAACTTTAATTTATATAAAGTTGTTAGCATAGTGTGTGCTTTGTCAGTGTTTCCATAAATTGGTAGCTATTGTAATCAGTAAACATATGAATAAAATGGGTATAATAATAAATACCTCTAGGTATTGCTATGGGGTTAAATAAGCTGGTATTTGTGAAGTTTTAGAGCAGTAGCTGTGATGTAGCAAGTGCAAGGCACATTTCTGTTAAGTAAGAACAGATGTAAAAGTGGGAATATTCCTGGCATTGTGTCCTAGATACTTCTACCAAGATACTCTGCAGGCATCTCAGACTCAACATACCTAAAATCAAGCTGTGGGGGAGCATGTCCCGCAGTTTGTGGGACTGTGCACAAACTCTTGCAGTCCTTGTCAACACGGCTGTAAAATTAAGCTAAAAATAGTCCCATTGTCAAAGCTTTGCTTTGAGGATTGAGATGATATAAAGGTCATAGTAGGTGCTCAATAAAGTTTAGTTCTCTGGAAAGTTAATAGCATTTCACTTCCACATCGTCATTCCAGTTGGAAATTGCTTTGATTTCCTCATTTTTCTCATCAACTGTGTATTAACTATATTTTCTTATTTCCTGTATTTTTATTGTTTTGGCATCTAGCCTAGCTGACTAGTATCACCGCCCCTCCCAGGGCCAGCCAATCCTTAGAAAGAGCAAGTGATTTGCCCTGTTATTCACTTCTCATGTGCCAATGAACCAATTCAAAACTCATCCTGTAGGAGGCAATATTCTTCTGCCCTAATCATCAAAGGACCAGGTACTAGATAACCTAGAGAAAGTCTCTGGACCCTGCAGCCTCCTGAAATTATTCAAAGTAACCAATTCTAAGCCTGCTTACCCTACATCTCCTTGCCTTTCCCACAGAAACTACAACAAAACCTCCTGCCCATGCCTTCTGCTTGCTCCTTCTGCCTCCTGACTGATGCTGGTGCTTCCCCATATGGTTCTGCATGGGGTGGTGTGCAGCCTCCCTCTTGGGAACTGTAACAAACCTTATTTTCAATGGCAATCATCTCTTGATCCACTGGTCTCACCACACATGAAAAATAAAACCTATATTTAAAAATAAAACATTCTACCATTTCCTAGAGAGTTGGATCTATAAAATAATTCTAAAATGTCACTCTTCGTTTCTATTAGCATTACCACTGAATATATCCCTTGGCCTAGATTAGTGGAATACACTATTAACGCGTCTCTCATTTCTTCCAGTGTCTTAACTCTTCTAATCCATCCCTTATCTTGAAATCAAAGCAATCCTTCTAAAATGCAAAGAAAATTACCTCATGTTAATAATATTCTAATGCTCTGTATTGCCTAGACCTCATGCCTCATACCTCTACCCCCCACTACACGCGCGCATGCACACACACACACACACACACTCCATCTTTTAAGAAACAAACGTGTGTTCATAAGGAGACCCCATTACTAGAACACAACACTTAAGTGAATAGAGTAATATGTGTGTAATAGAGCAGATCCCCTTTCTTCCTATTGCTAAAGAGAAAATCCCATGATGGTCAACATGAAGAGTAAGACAAAGAGTTCATGACAATTTCCCAGACTGTGTTTCATGAGACGTTAATACACATATTTTATAGAAGTCTTCCTGAAAAACGTTCCTAGCTATGACTGGGGAATTAATGATAGTGCCTTATAAAGATGATTTTTTTTCCCTATAGGATTAACACACTATGATCTACTGACCTTAGTCGAAGAGATCTCAGTTCTGTGTGCCCCTGCCAGTAGGCAGGCAGGGTATGTATTATATGTATTACAAAAGAGAAACTACTGGGCCCATAATTTCTACCACAATACAGTAATAATTACATCCTGGCTGTAGTGGTAGAGACTCGGCCAGCAGTGGGATGGGGAGCAACTTGCATTCCTACTCCTGAGCAAGGTCAACTCAGCACCCATAATCATTCCATCAGTTGAGGAATTTCCATCTTCATCAGAGTTTTGGAAGAAGTGTTTGATATTATTTGGCAGGCACTGCCTATTTCATAAGAAATAAAGAAAGGCCAAAACTGACCTGTGTTAGGTTAGGCTAACAATACAACTTGATTTCTGGCTCAGGCCATGCTCAATGAGAATATTCCTGATTGGAGGTACTCCAAGAATGTTTCATGGATCCAAGATTCTCTTATTTCATTATGATACCGTATTCATTATGCAGTCTCTAAGCTTGCTGTGGAACATGAAAAGAGCATAGGAAGACGCACAGATGCCTAGATACCTCTGCTCAGAAGTGAGGTGCATTATCTCTGCTTTCACTCCATTGTCCAGAACTAGTGGCAAGACCACACCCAGTGGGGACTCTAGCTCCTAAGCTTCAAGCATCCTATCCTGCACCCAGAATTCATACACATGCACACATAGTCACTGGTGGGTACCCCTCCAAAGCACCAATTCTATGTTATGGAAAAGAAATGCAAATCATCCTTGATCAGAGAATTATCTGGGCCACAACCTTAGTATCCTGTAATATTCATTTATGGTAATTAAAATAAAATAATAAGAGTGAACAATCACAACACAGCCTGGCTCGGAGAAGAAAAGCCCAATTAGTTTGACGTATCTAAGAACCAAATTTGATTCTATCCAATGGTTCCAAGTTTCACTTTTTTTTCACATGTTAACACCTCTCGAATCAGAATGTGTCTCATAACTGACAATACATTACAATCATAATTTGTTTTATTCTTTCTTCATAGCCAATGAAGTAATGGTACGTCTTACAGTCTGGAATCTGACATTCAGTGAAGAAGAGTTCATCAGGACAAACAACAACAAAACACAAGTTAAAAAAGGAAACACATTGTTAAAAGAATAAAGAGATACATTTTCTAAGGACTCCTTACAACATATCCTGGGCTAATGTGTATACTGCATCTACAAAGGGACACGGAACATTCAAAATTTCCTTTTTGGACTCACAGACTCCCTTTTATCTTTGGATACCCATTACCAGTCTTGTATCCTTTAACATGCCCTGGACCAGCATTCCTGTGATCTCAAGCATACCCCCAAAAGTGCTGCTTTTAAGCAGAAGCATGAAGTGTACTCTCCTGGCTGCAGGTGACCCAGTCCCTGTCTCTGGGGCTGGGTCCTGACATTGAATACTATTCCATAAGTCTCAATATTTTCTCCCAAATACCTCTAGTACGAAGGGTGGGTGAGGGTTACTCCCTAAGAGTTATCAAGGCAAACTGTGTAAGTTTATGACCTTTCCTGTATTATTTTTAAAAAAAATTACTTTGAATTTCCCATCTCTATGTAATCTGTCTCTCCAGTAGAATATAAACTCCATGAGGCTTTATGGGCTGTTCACATATGTTGTGCCCAAGTAGTTGATACTAGGTAAGCAGCTGGTGAAGGAATCAAGGAACAACATATCTGAATTTATTTTTATTTTTTAATTCTTTTTAAAGATTATTTATTTATTTATTTGACAGACAAAGATCGTAAGTAGGCAGAGAAGCAGGCAGGGGAGACAAGATAGAGCCCAATGCAGGGCTCTATCCCAGGACTCTGGGACCATGACCTGAGCTGAAGGCAGAGGCTTTAACTCACTAAACCACCCAGATGCCCCCTGAATTTGTTTCTAACACGTAGCTGGAATTTTAGAGTACTCCTCACCTTTCCATACTGAGTACTGTGACTCTTATAATCAGTGATTATTCTGGACTTTTTTTTTTTTTTTCTTTTCTACCTTTCCTGGGGATACATATGTCCCAGGTTAAGCAACACAAAGGTACATAGAGTGATACCAAGTGGATTAGGATTAAATACCATCCCTTTGTCCTGGGGGTAGAAAAACCCTTTGTCTCTTTTACTCATGAACCTGACAGAGAGATTGGTTCATTAGAGCCGAGAGACTCTCCCCTCTTTGTTCTAGCTCACTACACACCAAATTTCCCAGGTCATTCAGACTCTGGAAAAGCATCGTGTACTGTAAGAGGGCTATATTTTAAAATATTTAATTATCTGATTTACTTCCTGGCATCATCATTTCTTGGTGTGAGACTTATCTTTAACATCATGAGTTTCCTTAACTATATAAAGGAAATAACACTGTGGCCTAAGTAATAGCATTACTTGAGAGTTTAGAGAGGATGTATCTATAAACATTACCTCTTCACACAATTGTTGATTATCATTCATATATTCATGAATCAAATATGTGCTGAATGCTTAAACTCTATGAGGCACTATTCTAGGCACAAAGGACACAGCCATGAGCAAAACAACACCTCCTCACATGGAACTCAAGTTCTAACAAGAAGAGAACCAATAGCTACTATAAATTACAGGGGTGCCTGGGTGGCTCAGTGGGTTATACTCTGCCTTTAGCTCAGGTCATGATCCCAGGGTCCTGGGATCGAGCCCCACATCAGGCTTTCTGCCCCATGGAGAGTCTACCTGTAATCTCTGTCTGTCAAATAAATAAATAAAATCTTTAAAATAAATAAAATAAATTACATAGCACATTAAATTATGTTAATGTATGTGGGTGAAAATTTTTAAAAGAGGGTCAGGGAGGATGAAGAATGGTAAGTGGGACTGAAAGTTTTGTTTGATTTTGTTTTTTAAGTTAGCTCCTTGCCCAACAAGGGGCTTAAGCTCATGAGGAGTCCTTGGTACAGAAGTTTTAAGTAGGGCAGTCTGAGTATGAAAAAGTAACATTTTGAGGAAATTCTTGAAGGCTTTGCTAACTATGCAGATATCTGGGAGAATACTCCAGTTAGAAGAGTGGTTTTCAACTGACAGTAGTTTTGCCCTACGGGTCTTTTGACAGTTAATGCCCCTGGAGACACTTTTGGTTGTTATGACTTGGGAGCAAGGATGACTTGCTACTGGCATCCCGTAAATCATGTTCAGGGGTGCTGCTACCCATCCTGCAATGCACAGGATGTGCCAAGGGTAAGAAACCCTGAGTGAGAGGGACAAGCTAGTGCAAAAGTCTAAACACAGGAAATTGCTAGAACCAACAAGGAAGCCAGTGTGGAGAGATGGCCATCCAGGTCACTTAGGGCATTGTAGACCACTGTAAAGATTTTGAATCTCTTGATACCTGCCCAAGCCTCCCCAAGGCAGGCATTGTCATGCTCTCCTCAGGTTCCTCCAGCAACCATCTGTTATGCTCAAGAGGGATGAATTGTCTGCCTCTTGCTACACTTTCAGCTCCTTGATGACAGCAGCCAAACCTGGCCCATGTCCACACCCCATGCCTAGCACAGTGCTAATACCCAGTTCAACACATTGTTAGTCTCATCAATGATTATACTAATAACTTTGGATGACAATAATCATTGATTTCATATGCATGCTAATAAGGTCTGAGAGAGGACAAATTGTAAATACTCCTATCTGTAGCTTCTCTCCCTCATCAGTACCAGGTACATAGTAAGTGTTCAATAAAAATTGATTGAATAAAAGAATGAGTAGATTATGTATAGTTAGCTCATCACTTAATGCTAGTCAGTCTAATTTCTCCACATCTTAGCAACTTTCTTGCAATAGAGGAAGGAAAAATTGAAAAGGGTTGCCTGCATGGGGCACCTGGGCACTTCTGTTGGTTAAGCGACTGACTCATGATTTTGGCTCAGGTCATGATCTCAGGGTCCTGAGAGGAAGCCCTGTGCTGGCCTCCGCACTCAGTGGGGAGTCTCCACTTAAGATTCTGGCTCTCCCTCTCCCCCTACCCCCCACCCAAAATAAATAAATACATTTTTTTAAAGGAAAAAAAAATGAAAGGGGTATTTACCCTTCTTCTGGAAAACAGCCTATGACAACATATTTCAAGCTGCTGTCTGATGCAGTCCTGTGCTAGACTTGTAGTTCCCATTATAACACAGCACTGTGGACAACACATGTTTGCATAACCCAGGGCACATATCTTTGAGAGAAAAAGGATAAGAACATAAGTAAATAAATATTATTTTTCAACTACCTGGTTGAGTCCACAAGTAGCTTTCATCTCTTTTAGTCTCCCACACTAGAGGAATCCAGGTACCTAGAGATGATCAGGTAGAAAAATGATGGGAAAATATGCAAACTGGGTAGACACATAGAGCACTGAAAAGTACCTCATGAATGCCCTCCTTGCAGTTCAAGAAATGTAATTCAATCCATACAGAGTCCCAAGTGTGGTACAGAATGCAGAACAACATTCCTAGGGGGATTAACTCACCTCATGGACACTCCTCAGAGCCCCACTTTTATTCCTGGCCTTTTTGAGGACTGTGCCTAAGAGCCTTCCTTTCCATGCCAGACGGGATTACCCCTAAACCCTGCTCCTAGCATGATCTCCGCCACCCCTACAGACCCTTGATCCTTCTTTTCTTCTCAAAGGCAGACATTCTGTTAGCTACAGACTTCAATATGAGTTGTTAGTTTTCCTCTGCTCGGCTTGGAGTCCCTGAACGGCAGGAAGGGAAATCTAGATCTAAGCATGGGACAAAGAGACCCTTGTGAAATGACCACCAAAGGTGGGAAATATTAAAATAAAAATAAACCAAAAAGATGGACACTTACAGAAAGAAGATGAAACCCTTTCCACCCAATTATTTTATATTTTTATGCTTCTGTAAGTACTTGTCTCCTTTCCTGCTTTGAGTCAAAATAGGAAAAGGGAAAAAAAAGTAGAAAAAGGAAAAAAAAAACAAAAAACCTTCTTAGTGCCTTGGTCTTAGAAGGTTGAGGCTCCAGGGAGCAGGAGGATGAGAGAGAAAAGAAAAGAAAAGGTCTGATGTGACATTGTGGAAAGGGATTGTGCTTGGAGTAACTAAAAAAATGTGTTTAGAATGCTAAACATAACTGTGTTTCTATTTTGACTCTGCCCTTTTGATCTGTGCCAAAGGGACCAAGCTTTCTTCATCTTCAGCTCCTTTAGAGCTCAGCACAGGGAACTGCTCAGAGTAAATAGCCATCAACTGTCTCCTGAATGGCTCAATAAAGGAATAATCTCAATGACTTGGCATGAAATAATAACTGAAATGCATGGGCTGTGCATTCTATTGGGAGTCTTTTCTTCTAATACTTCATCACTTCCCAGCTGTGTGACTTCACCCAAGTCACTTAAATTCACTAAGTCTTAGTTTCCTTCCCTGTACAATGGTTCTCATAAGGAAAAAATGCGATAATGTAGGCTAAGACCATGGCGACTTTAAGATGTATTATTTTGATTTATGTTAATAATTGATAGAAATTTCTCATTTCTTGTGGAAGAGTAACATTCATTGCACCTTTCTGATAACAGACAGCCCATTCTTGGTTGATTTCTTAATATCTTTCATCTTTGAGTCACAGTTTCCCATCACTGAAGAAGATACAAAGTAAATGGCCGATGGAGCTCCTATTAACTTTGTATGTTGGGGTTTGACTCCCTCAGTCTGTTCCCTTCAAGAAAAGAGCATATATCACTATAACTGGGGCTACTAGAATTGAATGTGAAAAGGAGGTAGTGACGTAAGCTGTGTAGGGAGAGAAGCTGTCTTCCAATGCTTCCCGCTGAGCTCAAGGCTGACCCCCACATGCTGAACTTTCCCTCTCTGGGATCCCTTTAGCCCCACATACTCACACAGTGACTTCATTTTGCTCTGAATTTCTTTAGAAACATTGCGCTGGCCCTCATGCATGCTTATCTGTATAGAAAGGAACTGTATCATAGTTCATATCCCTCCCAAACCAGGAACTCCCCCAGGACAGGAAGCTTACTTTGGATATGTATGTATTCTACATAGCACTTCACCCTGTAGAAAAGAAAATGAACTAATGGAAAGAAGGAGGAAAAGGAAGAAGAAAGGAAGAGAAAGGAGGGAAGGGGGGAAGGGGAGGGGGGAAAGGAAGGAAAAGAGAGAGAAAGAAAAATGAATATATTTGATAACAGAACACATTTTAAAAGTAAAAATTGGAAAATTATTTTATTTTTTTAAAAGATTTATTTATTTATTGGACAGAGATCATAAGTAGGCAGAGAGGCAGCAGAGAGAGAGGAGGAAGCAGGCTCCCTGCTGAGCAGAGAGCCAGATGCGGGGCTCGATCCCAGAACCCTGGGATCATGACCTGAGCTGAAGGCAGAGGCTTTAACCCACTGAGCCATCAGGCGCCCCCCAAAAATTGGAAAATTATTAATAACATAATCCCCCAAACAAAATCACTACAATAAAACACAACGTGAAGCTCAAAAATCATGCCACTGAAAGGGAAAAACCCTCATTCTCTGAGAACTGAAGTGAATGCTCTCTGCATTTCCTTCTAGTATGATGATGAGGGACTCCTTGGTCAGGGTTCAACAATGAAGCCCACAGGCCCAGCTGCCCTGGGGCCTCTCAGCAGCATTTGCTTTGTTTTAACCAACTGCAAACCTTTGCTTCTGCCTCTGTCCCAGTCCAGCTGGAGAACTCATGCTAGAGGACTGCCATTCTAAAATCTCTCTTCTGCTCATGGTAGTTGGTGTCCACAGAGATCCCTCATTCCTGTCTGACTCCTTCACCTTTAAATGTGCTGAAAAGCGAGTTTGAAATTAAACTCAGAGCCATATGGCAAAGCTTGGGGGCAGCATATGGTTGCAGGTCTCTCAGTGCTGATCCACAACATCTTTAAGCTCTCCCATCTCTCTTTACACAGGAGGCAGTGATAGGGTCGCAGTTCTGTGTTTTGAATTGTTCTGTCCTTCATGTGGGAAAACGAGACTCAGTGCAGCATCCCTCTTAAAGTTGGTGTGAGTTTTCTTGGTCTTAGGAAGGGTAGAGTGCAGAGAAAGATCTATACTCCTACTTGAGATCAATGGGAAGTAACATGTTAGGGGTAGAGATTCAGTCTGTGAACTGGAACTGTGGTCTATCCAATAGATGTGTGAGCTAACTAGTTTCACCTGCAGATTTAGGTCACGTCAATGCAAACTGTAAATAGGGTCAAATCAGTCCCAGGGACACAGGGGCACAAATGCTGCTGAACAATTAATACAGTGAAGTGACAGAGAGAGGAGTTCTGGGGTGGTTGGAGCAGGAGCTAATTTTTTTTTAAGATGAAAGACTGAAAATAAGGGGGTACAGAGGAAAAGTGGACAGTTGACTGTAAGGACCAAAGAGAAAGAATAAGCACACACAGGGAAGTAAATAATTCAGGATCTAGCTCTGAAAATGCTGGGCAACGGCATGTTTTCCTCATCTCACTTCACTACCAGTACCATCACTATTGTGAGGACGAGGAATACTGTCACCATAGAGTCAAGTTCTAGAAAGTTTGACTGGACCAACTGGTGGTGGTTTGGCCATGCCCCATCATCGGTCTCTTTTATGGAGTCAGGTTTCTAAGAAAGGAAGCTCTTGCTTCCATGAGTAATAACATATTTTTCTTTGTGAAAACTAAAACTTCGTTACACAGATGTGCTTTTTCATACAATTAAATCTGGAAGAGTTGGAATGCAAATCCAAGCTTCCTTTTTAATTCAAGCTGTAAAATTACACTATATTTATACACCGAACCAACAAACAAGTAGACAATGGGGAAACCCTTTAACATAGAAGAGGAGAAAACCAACCCAAAAAGCCCTGAGGAAGAAAGACAAACAAGGAGGGTTTTAAAACTTTGAAATAAAACAAGGCTGCCCGGATGGCACAGTCAGTTAAGTATCCAATTCGTGATTTTGGCTCAAGTGGTGATCTCGGCATCGTGATCTCTGTGTTGTGAGATCAAGCCCTGTGGCAAGTCCCACACTCAGCATGGAGTCTGCTTAAGATTCTCTCTCTCCCTCAGCCCTCCTCTCTGTGCAAGCTCACTCTCTCTCTCTCTCTCTCTCTCCCTCTTTCTCTCAGATAAATAAATATTCTTAAAAATTTTGAAATAAAGCAAATCAATGTGATTCTTATCTTCATCACCACAGCCATCATTATTTGAGATCATGTCTCAGGGAGTAGCTTGAGTAATATATCACTGAACCATCACTGGAGCCCTAAACAGCTTGTTGTTTTTTTAATACAGATTTTATTTTTTTAAAGTGATCTCTACACCCAGTGTGGGGCTTGAACTCACAAACCTGAGACCAAAAGTTGCATGCTTCACCAACTGAGCCAGACACATGCCACAGCAGCTTGGTTTTGACTGGCATTTCCCTGATGACTAATGATGTCAGGGATCTTCTGAAGTGCTTATTGATCATTTATACATCATCTTTGGAGAAATATCTATTCAAGTTTTTTGTCCGTGTTTTAATTGGGTTGTGTCTTTCTTACTGGGATTTAAGTGATCCGTATATATTCTGGATACTAGTCTCTTATCAGATACATGATTGGTAAATATTTTCTTTCATTTTATTGGTTGTATTCACTTTCTTGATAGTGTCCTTTGAAGTACAGAATTTTCAAGTTTTGAACTCCCAAATTATGGATTGTTTCTTTTATGTGCATGCCTTTGATGTCATATCTAAGAATCCATTGCCAAATCTGAGGTCATGAGGGTCTATCACTGTTTCCCTATAAGAATTTTATAGTTTTAGCTCTTACATTTAGATCTCTGATTCATCTTAAATTAATTTTTGTAAACGGTGTGAGGTAAAGATTCATTCTTTTGCATGCAGCTTTCCAGTTTTTTCACCACCATTTGTTGAAAAGACTAATCTTTTCCCATCAAATTGTCCTGGTATCCATGTTGAAAATCAGTTGTCCAAAGACACTGCAGGCTTATCTTGAACTTTTATTCCTGTTACCATACTAATCTACAGGTCTACCTTTAAGCCAACACCACATTATCTTGATTACTATTGCTTCATAGTATGTTTTGAAATCAAGAAATGTCAATCCTCCAACTTCATTCTTTTTCAGATTGTTTTGGTTCCCCTGGGTCTCTTGAAATGCCATGCAAATTTTAGGATCAGCTCCTCATTTTCTGCAAAGAAGCCAACTGGGATACTGATAAGGGTTGCTTTGAGTCTGTAGATCAATTTGGGGAATATTGTCATTTAATTGTTTTCAAATCTTCCAATCCGTCTAATCTAGGGATTGCTTCATTTCAGTTATGGTACTTTTCAACTCTAGAATATCCATTTGGTTCCTTTTTACAGTTTTCAGGACTACAGTTCAATCTGTTTTTCCATTGGATTTACCAGTATCTTCCCAATTACCATTCATTATAATTTGAACTATTTTTGAGAGTGATCTTAATCTGAAATTCTCCACATTGTTTTGTAAATGAAGTACATTCCTTTGGGAAGAGATTAGGAACTCTCCTTGGTAAGGCCTGCTTTTTCCCTTTGGCAAAATTTCTGAGCCAGTGCTCTAAAGCTGGGGTTTGGGACAATGCCATGCTTTTATCTGAGTAACACCCCCCCCCCTTTAGGGGCTGAGTGCTCAGTGGACAGGGTGGCATGTCTTCTTGGCCTGCTTCTCCTAGCAGGGAACCACTGTCTTACAAACTGCGATAAGAGAAATTGGCCTCTTGATACTTTTAGTGGTATGTGCCCAAGGTAGAGCCTCCTTCAGAAATATGGGGGGGCGCTAAGGAGAAGAAGGGAGCAGTCACCACTTGGCTGCACACACATAGCCTCAGCAACAGGTAGTTGGGAGCAGGATGAGAAAGCTGACACACTGTTCCCCTGAGAAGATAACCCCTTCTCCAGGCCAGGGGAGATGGATTCCTGTGTTCCTGACAGTCCAAAGTCCAGTTTCTGTCTTACTGGGAGTGGGGAGTCAGTGAATGTTTATTAAAATACTATAGATTCTCACTGTTCCTGCTGAGTTTTAGATTTTCTTGAAATTGTTCTTCATTTGCTAGATGCCTTTTGAACCATTTCCAGAGACTTTGAATTTTTTTTTTTTAATATTTAAAAAAATTTTTTTTCTCCCATTTCTGTGGGGAATCTGTCTGTGGAGCTTCTCACACTGTCATGCCAGAATTGGAACGCCAAGGAGGAAATATTTTTTTAAAGATGTATTTATTTATTTCAGAGAGAAGTGGGGTGGGCACAGGAATCCAGAAGGAGAGGGAGAATGAAAATACCAGCAAACTCCCTGCTGAGCTTGAAGCCCTGTTCTGGGTTTCATCTCATAACCCTGAGATCATGACCTGAGCCAAAACCAAGAGTCACATGCTCAACCAGCGAAGCACCCCAAAAGTAGGTGATCTTTATACCAAATTTAATATCCTAAAAATAAGGCCAATAATTGTAGCACAGGTACTAGGCGAGAAGAAATGAAAGAAGGTAAATGGGATGAAAGAACAGAAAGAGAAAGAGCAGTGAGAAAAGCACATGATGGAGGGGGAAATGACAGCGAGAAGATGGAAAAGACAATGCAAAACACCCATGTTTGATCCAAGTTAGGTCAGAATGAAGTCGAGTGTGGAAAGCTGACGTGATGATGATATCCCTCACTCTGGCCCTCATGACAAACTGCCCTACCTTCCAGCATCACCCAACCATTCACATGTGGATGTGTCGAGTTCCCTAAAAGTATCTTGAGCTCCTACCAAATATCATTTTCCCCTTCTCTGTCTTAATGCATATAAATCCTCCCTGTCTTTGAAGGACCAGCTCAAATGCCACCTCCTCCAGAAAACATTCCCTTGTTCACCCAGAGCTACCTTGATGTCTGTTCTCTCCATTCTCTGTTTTTTTTTTCCAAATAATTTCTCTGTATCTATTTTGTGGGGTTATCATTTTGACCTCCCTTCCAGAGCTACTTGATTCTTTCTTATTCCCAAATCTAGTCCTCTAGGATAACCTCTGAGATCTTCCAAAATACTTCTCTTTTCTTAAGCAATCAGGGTAAACTTACAGTCAATACAGATACATCAATTTTTTTTTTAATTATGAAGGGATAGGTGTGCAGTGATATCCTTGTAGTCTTCAAACCATCAAATAAATGTATAAAATTAGATGAATGGAGTAAATGAATATCAGAAATAATGAACTGTGCATTTTATCAGGTTGGAAAACTAAGCAAAGCCACTCAGTAACCTTGTAGAGAATGAAGTAAAGAAAGAACAGGGAAACCTGGCTTCTACTCTTCATGACTCTATCACTAAACTTGCTATGTGATCTTGAGTAAAGAGCGTACATCTCTACTTCAATTATTTCATCCACAAAGTAAGGAGGCATGTTAAGTTTTTCTCCTGGGCAGAGTTTCTGGTATGCTACAAAAAGAGTCCTATGATAAAACAAAATTGAAAGGGTAACAAATGCCCAGTTAATTTTAAGTTTAAGAGCAGGATTTTTTTAATTAAGTGGAAAAACAAAAAATGACACACAAAGAAAAGATGTCACACACTCCACTTCAACTTCAAAAGGACATTTCCCTTCTCCTCCCTCAATTACACAATCAACTTGAACAAAGATCCCATAACCTAGAAATGCTTATTTTTAACTGAGAGAGTACACTGGACATAACATCACAATTTGGAAAATCTTATCTCTCCAGAGTTTTCAGCCTAGGTAATTGGATCAGCCTCATCTCACAAGTGCTGCTAGGACCCAAGTCTATAGAGATATCTGGTTTAAAATTGCCACTCAGAGCTGTGCAGGACCTTAACATCTCAATTAAATAGTTGACATAAAAACAAGAAGAGAAGAAAATGGAAAGTGAACTGGGTAATTCTGGGGGGAAGGGGATTTGGCTCCTTCGATGTGTAAAACATAATCTTCATTTAAGCACACATTGTCAGATACTATCAGCACTAAATACGAACATATAAAACTACAGTAACAAGTAAGTCAACAAAAGGTATCCAATTTCTCTGTGGAGGATTTCAATTTCAATATCTGTACAAGGGAAATTGAGGCATATTGGACTTCTCCCAGATCTCAGAATGAATCATGCCTGGGTTTGCAATAGGGAATCCTCCAAATTAGGCCAGACTTTGCAACAATTTGCCAGCAGCTATCTGTGCCAAATGCCAAGAAGATATCAGAATCCTACTGACATCAAGGAGAGAAGATACCTTCTAAGGTTGTTCCAAGGATATGGATTTGTCATGTCAAAATTCTGACCTTCAGAAAACATTTTCGTCTAGAGTTTCTGTTCTGCTCAGAGGTCATGTGGCATTACCTATTGAAGGAACAACATAGTTCCAAGGAAAATGGAAGAAAGTTGTAATCTTGTCCTGAAAATAATACCTCCCCAAGAGTTAAAAAAAAAAAAAAAATTCTTACACCTTGGGTAAGTGATAATGATCACATTTGGAAATGATAAATGTTAATTACTGGAAAACAATTCATAGAGAGATTGATTCCACTTGAGTGAAAGCCAAGTCGTGAGTGGAAATGGAGCACATTTGGATCAGGCAGATTTGAATTTGAATCTCTGCTTCACAATTTACCAACTGTGTAAGTTTGGGCTCTACTCTGTCTCCATCTATTAAAATGAGGATAAATAATCTTATGAGGTTATCAGAAGGATGACATGAGAAACTTCTAGCTCAATGCATGACACATAGTAGGGGCTTTAGACATATCAGACACCATTGCTTTCATTTTTCTTTTCTTCAAATTACAACTTAGAGTTGTCTGTGTCTTTCGTTTTCATCTGAGTCTTAATGGTGGAGCTAGAACAAAGATGTTGACCCATAACTAAGACTCTCTATCCCAACCCACTGTACCCTCTTTAGCATTCCCTTTAGTTTGGATGTATCCTTGGCCAGTAGTAATAGGGTTGGAGGAAAGGGCACTAGATCCAGTGTTAGGAGATTTGAATGTTTCACTAATTCATTTGCCAGATGACCTTGAATACATCACTTGGCCTTTCAGAGACTTGATTATCCTATCTGTAAACAGGACATTATCATACAAACTCTACACTCTAGTATTTGATTTTTTAAATGTCTTCACTAACCTCAATCTTCTCCCTAAATTACCCAGCTACCCTACATGAAATTCCCAACACTTTCCTCAAGTCCACAAAGCATTTTACAATTCAGAAATGCTTTTACATTCATTGACTCAGAATAAGTTCCACCAACCAATTCATCTGCCCAGTACTATGACATGAGAGACAAACTTCAATTCTACTTGAAACTTTTCAGTTGAACCAATTAAGTGAGATAACAAGTCTAGAAATGTGTTTAGAATAATTCCAGACACATACTAATGTCAATAAATGTAAACTACTGTTTGTTATATCTCAGAGTAAATTATAAGATCTTTGATAAATGGGGCCATGCTTTCTATCTCCTAAAGTGCATCTCTGCAAATCCCAGTGTAGATGTGACCGTGCTGGGCATAGAGTCGATGCACCCAACAAATAAATTCTACTAAATGGGTACGTTGGTTGTGGAGATAACTTGGAAACTAAACACCTTTCAAATATCTAATAGTAGAGGTCTTCAGAAGTGAGAAAAAGAGAAATATCTTCCTAGAACAAGTAGGTTAAATAATTGTGTGTGTGTGTGTGTGTGTGTGTGTGTGTACACATACTTAACAGCACTTCCTCCAGTCAACGTCTAGTTAACAAAAAGTACATCTTCACAGCAGCCTATCCGTCTGTGTTCCAAAGCTTCAATGCAAAAATAGACTGTAGACTTCATGAAGTTCAATGGAGAGCTGAAACTTTCTAGGCTTTTAGACTCCAGAAAGCAGAGTGCATACAAGGGCATACACTGGAGTTGCTTAGATCTTTACATTCTTCACGTTCTTCAGCTCAAAGGTCATCTTCATAAAATTTTCTCTGGACAAGGCATCTGGATGCCTCTGAACCCTTCTTCTGAGTTTGAGAGTTATCTGTGTTTCTTCTAATTTTTACATTTGCACACCATCTGATGTTAATGCAGCACATGTTTCTGTCTTGAGACAGCGCTGGTATGGCAGCAGGAATATGGATTTTGGAATCAGGCAGATCATGGTGTAAATCCCAGTTCTGTTACTTCCCCTCTGAGTGTACTTGGGCAATTTTTCTGAGCTAATGGGATCTACACCTAGGAACTATCATTGGGAGGATAACATAAAATAGCACATGTAGATACTCAACAAGTGTCAGTTTCTTTCTTTTCACTACCTCTGTCTCCAACCAATAGGACTTTCCATGTTCCTTGATGACAGGAACTCTTCTTCTCTAGTGAAATGCCTTCCTCAGAGAAGACTGAGCATGTATTTAATTTGCTCATCTGTTCTAAACAGACTTTGGGTGCTCTTTGCAGCGTTAAATACCATTAAGACATACAGACTATCTTTCTACTACTACCCTTTCAAAAGTGAGGGTGTAGAGCCATCTTTTGGACAGTTACCCTAAGTGGAGTAGACAAGCGCTGATTACAAATTTTGGTCTCATTCTTTTCTGATCCCCACAAGCACCAAATGGATTAAAAAACACACACATACACACAAACAAAACCCCCCAGGTACATACAGTCTTTATTCCTGGAGAAGTAAAATCAATTGGTTTATAGAGGACTTCAAAGAATTGTTGCGGAAGATAGAAGATTAAATAAAGGGGGATCAAAGATTATACCTTTCTACCTTACATTCAACAAGAAATATGTGGTTTTATAGGTGACCAAGGGTTAAGAATACGTATTTGAAATACAGTTTTACTATATGTGATGGTAATTGGGGTCTAAAAGTCACACACACACACGCACACACACACACACACAGAATCAAGTACAATGTAAACACATTAATACACACACACACAGCAGAGTCAGGGACCTGAATCAGTCTGTGCTCCTGGGGGAAAACAAGTAATTAAACTGACAGGTAACAAACATTCAAAGATAATTACCCGTAATGCTCAGAAACACATTTGATGATTAATAGCAGTAGATTCCATGGAGGTGATTAATAACGAGGCAGGCAGTGTAGGGATAATATATAAATGATTAATAATGAAACTCCCTTCAGTCCTTGAAGCAAACAGGACGGAGGACTCAAGAGTTAGTTTGTCTTTGCAAACAGCTGCCACTAGAAGGGTTTTGTGGCATGGAGAAAACCAGGGAGAAGCTGAAGATAGTAACTTGCAAACAGAAATTATTCATGGAAGTCTTGAATAAGTCATGTAACCACTCTGTCTCACTGTCCTCATCTGAAGATGGGACAGGATGATAGCTCAGAACTTTTCTAGCTTTACTGAAAGAATGATTATCACTGATTTCTTCAAGTGTCTGTTTTTAGATAATGAACACAGTGGATGAGAGACTGAAGGAAGATTATGTCAAAAAAGTTTAATAGTAAAGATTAAGAAAGACAAATGTTGAATATTTGCCAACAATTAAAATTAAGAATCTCTGAGATTCAAGCCTCAAAATGCTGACTCATGCACTGGAAAGCGTGCATTGAATAATTGTCTATTAACTACATTTATGTCAATTGAGAAGGTTGAAAATAGCTCCATCATCCTAAATAAAAAGTCTTTCAAAGCTTAATTTGCTGAGAAATTTCAGCAAAAACTTTTCATCCAGAAAGATAATCATCTGCTAAATTACTGAAGTATAATTGACATATAATGTTTTATTAGTTTCAAGTGTACAACATATTAATTAGGCAATTCTATGCATTACTCAATGCTTACCATGAGAAGTATCTGTCAATGGTGTGATTTTCATCTCTGACTTATTTTTAACTAGAAATCTGTATATCTTAATCCCCTCTATCTATT
This sequence comes from Lontra canadensis, assembly GCF_010015895.1. Lineage (NCBI taxonomy): Eukaryota > Metazoa > Chordata > Mammalia > Carnivora > Mustelidae > Lontra > Lontra canadensis. The sequence continues at coordinate 4,995,591 of NW_022631024.1, read as the reverse complement.
TTGCCCATTCCCCACCAACCTCCTCTCTGGGAACTATTAGTTTGTTCTCTGTATTTAATAGTCTGTTTTTGTCTGTATTTAATAGTCTGTTTTTGTCTGTTCTTTTCTTTATTTGTTTTTTCTTTTTTAGATTCCATACATAACTAAAATCACATGGTATTTGTCTTTCTCCGTCTGACTTATTTCTTAGCATAATACACTCTAAGTCCATCAGTGTTGTTACAAATGACATGATTTCATTCGTTTTTATGGTTGAGTAATATTTCACTGTATATGTATACCATATCTTTGTCTAGTCATCTATTAAAGGACACTTGGATTGCTTCCGTATCTTGGCTATTACAAAAGTGCTTCAATAAACATAGGGATGCATATTTTTCTGAACTCATTTTCTGGGGGGTAAATACCTAGTAGTAAATTACTCAATCACATGGTATTTCTCTTTTTAATTTTTTGAAGAACTTTTATTCTGTTTTTCACAGCATTCTCTAATTTATATTCCCAGCAACAGTGTATGAGGGTTCCCCCCCCCCAACAGCTTCATCAATTCTTATTATTTCTTTTCTCTTTAACACTGTCCATTCTGACTGGTATAAGGTGATATCTCATTTTGATTTTGATTTGCATTTCCCTGATGATTAGTGATGTTGAGCATATTTTCATGTGTCTATTAGCCCTCTATATGTCTTCTTTGGTAGAATGTCTACTCAGGTCCTCTGCCTATTTTTTAATCAGATTGTTTGGGTTGGGTTTTGTTTTGTTTTGTTTTGTTTTAGTGTTGGGTTGTGTAAGATCTTTGTATATTTCAGATATTAAGCCCTTATCAAATATGTCATTTGCAACTATCTTCTCCTACTTACTAGGTTGCTTTTTTGTTTTGTTGATAGTTTCTTTTGCTGTGCAAAAACTTTTGATTTTGGTGTCGTCCCAGTAGTTTATTTTTGCTTTTGTTTCTAGAGAAATAACAAATCTTGAATGGAATAGAGACCAGTAAGAAATCTGTTGACTATTGTTCAGTATGTTAAAGGTGGAGTCCTCAAAAGTTCTCCCCGAAATTTTCCTTGATTCCTTTGATTGGTAAGTCTTTGAACATGATGCAAAAAATAACAAAAAGAAGGAGAAGGAGAATTATGTCTCCATGAGGCATGCCTCAAAAGAAGTGGAAGGGACATCCTTGGAAAAGCCATTGATCTAGTTTTCCCATATTGATTACAAGGAAAATGAAAACATTAAAGTAATTTTCCCAAAAATAAGCAGTTGGGGAGAAACTATATTAAATCCAATTCAATACTGGGCTCTGGACTTAAAATAAAAACATCTGAGTAATTTGTCCCTGCTCTGTCACTAACTGTGAATTTCAGCAAGTGACAAACTCTCTCTCAGTGTCTCAGAATGGTCTTCAAGGGCTGTCAGTGCAGACGTTTCAGGAGTCTGTGACTCTTTTCTGATTAGACACATTCATTAAGAAAAGAACATATTAGCTTTAATGCCAAACCTATGAGGATAGGGAGTTGGAAGGATTTTCTCTTAACAAACAAATTCTCCTTTCAAACAGAAAGAAAACATCATGATGAATAAACTCCTACAATCTCAAGATTGTTTTTTTCCTGATGCTATTAGGCCCTTTACCTTCAATTTTTACTTATTTTTTGTAGAGAAAGTTTTCTGTTTTCTTACTATGTGGGAGACTCTGAGGGGAAAAAAATGGCTAAATATTTTGGGATATTGGCTACTTAATTTGATTATTTACAATATTTGTATACTTTTTACCTTTTTTCCTTTTTTTAAAATTAATATATAATGTATTATTTGCCCCAGGAGTGCAGGTCTGTGAGTCATCAGGTTTACACAATTCATAGCACTCACCATAGCACACACCCTCCCCAATGTCTATCACCCAGTCACCCTATCTCTCCCCCACCCATCCCCCAGCATCCCTCAGTTTGGTTCCTGAGATTAAGAGTCTCTTATGGTTTGTCTCCCTTCCCAGTTCCATCTTTTTTCATTTTTCCCCCTCCCTTCCATAATATTGTGTACTTTTTAAAGATTTTATCCAGCTTCAATAAATTAAAGATTACTTGTTCTATAGTTGCACATAGAATGCTCTTCCCAGATTGAGCCATTCTTGGCCATATCTTTTGCCAACATTGTAACAGTCAAATTTCTCTCTCCACTTTATTCCCTTTAAGTAGAAGTTATCCTATATTTGACAGTTAAAATTATATGGGTGGAGGACAAACAAATCTCTCTTGCCTCTTCTCATTAAACCTCCCAAATCTCTTTGTAACTCATCCTTAATGCTTTGGACAAAATTATATTATTAAAAATGCCCAACATTACCAAAAGTTATTACTTTCTCCTTATTGGTCATGAGACCTAGAAAAGGTCTTCATTAGGATTAAGCGTTTGGGGGTATCTTGCCAAAACTATTGTTGAGTCAAGTAAGAGAAAGGAAATATACAAAGAACAGAAATGCCCCACAGTTTTGACATCATCATCATCATCTTTATCATCAACACCATCATCATCAGAGCAAAACCTCATAGCAGTGTTCTCTTCCAGGAACTTTTTTGAGTACTTTACACATATTAACATTGTGAAGTAGAAATGAAAATGCATTCACAGCTTGAGTTATAAAAACTCAAATCGTAATATCCTATTGAAAATTTGTCTACTCAAATACATCTCTCCTGCAAAAAGCCATCCTGGAATAAGAGTACCACCCAGTGGTGATGTTTTTGTCCATTAAATTTAATATTCATTCCCATTAAGATGTGCCTTACCCCTTCCAGTAAGGACAGTCATATTGCCTTTCACTAGTTAGGGGTTATTTCAACCTCAGATTATCTCTCTATGGCAGACTGTATTAATTTTCCTTCCCTCCCAAGCTCTGTCATCAGTCACTAAAGAAAAATTTTACTTCTCCATTCTGAGGACTTGGCTCTTGGCCATGGGACTTGCTTGACAAATGAAATGTGTGTGAATATCAAGTAGACCAGAGCAACCAGAGGCTTTGCATTGGCTTGTGATGTCTGACTTGGTCTCTTGTACTCCAGCCCTGTACCATAAGAAGATTATACTCTTATAAACGCTACGGCTTAGCGATAGATAGACCCAACCTGAACCAACTCAGCTTGAACCAGAGTCTCCCAGTTGACTTGCAGACCTAAGAGGGATAAATAAATGACTGCTATAAGCCACTGAAATCTGGGGAATAATCTGTTATTCAGCATTATTAAAGCAATGGCCACCTGGTATATTCTCCTATGTCCATAAACATGCTAATTAACTCCATTGCTCCCCAGCTCCTTCCTCTCCCAATTCTTATTCAGTTACCTTTAGTAAGTCTACATTTTCCTTTCTCTCTCTCTTTTTTTTAAGGTTTTATTTATTTATTTGACAGAGAGAGCCACGAACAGGAAGAGTAGCAGGCAGAGGGAGAGGGAGAAACTGACTTCCTGCTGAGCAGAGAGCTGGACATGGGGCTCAGTCCCAGGACTCTGGGATCATGATCTGAGCCAAAGACAGGAATTTAACCAGCTGAGCCACCCAAGGCGCCCCCGTACATTCTCCTTTCAGTTTCTTCCCTAGGTTCTATTTATAAGTCTGCGAAGTCTCTAACAATGGCCAGTAAACATAAATAAATTCTGCTGATAAACCTTTATCAAAGGAAGAAAATTAAAGTATACTTAATTAGAAATTTGAAAGATAGGGGCACATGGGTGGCTCAGTCAGGTAAACATCTGCCTTAGGCTCAAGTCGTGATCCCGGGGTCCTGGCCCAGCCCTGCATCAGGCTCCCTGATCAGTGGGGAGTCTGCTTTTCCCTCTCCCTTTACCCCTCCCCACCCCCACACCCCCACACATGCTCTCTCTCTCCCAAATAAATAAATAAAATCTTTTAAAAAAAGAAGAGGAAATTTGAAAGAGAGATTTAAAAAGACTTTATACATATGTTACTATTTCTTTTTATTAGTTTTTATCAAATGCACCTTAATTAACGTATGGTGTATTATTAGTTTCAGAGGTAGATTGTGGTGATTCAGCTGTAGCATATAATGCCCAGTGCTCATTCCATCAAGTTACTATTTTCATATTTTCTTTCAATGCTCTTCTTGCAACACTAGATCCAGATTACCTGGGTTTGAATCCTGCCTTCAACCTTTACGAGCTCTGGGACCTTAGACCTCTTAGTGTCTTCGCGCTTTTACATTTAAGTGGGAATGACAGTATCCACGGTGCAAGATCCTTGACAAGGTAGATTTTGTTTATAGACACAAAATGGTAAAAACAGCCCCAGAAAATGACAAGAACTCTAAAAGTTTGGCTATTAATTCTGTCATCATCACCTACCACATTTCAAAACCCGAGGACGATGTTTGACCCATGTTATGGTTTACTTACTTGTTTGTGAGCGTGCTTAAATGAACAGATACCTCTAATTCCTGCTAATGGGAAGACATAGCTACTACTTAAAATTCTAGGCAACATATTACTATTTGCAAAGTACTTTAAGAGTCTTGAAATAATACAGTCTTCAGAATGCCGAGGAGGAGAGTGGAATAAAGATTTAGGAAATCTGATCTAACAACAGCATGGAGAAAGGATTTGAGGTAGACCAAGCAGGAGTCTGGGGGCCAGTTTGTTGAACATTGAAACTGTCCAAGTGAGAGATATGGAGTAGCCACAGGCTGCAACAACTAAATGCATGAAGGTGGTGATGGGGAAAAAAAAAATGAGTACATGATAGAAGTTTCAAAAAGTCGTTTTGTGTTGAATCATTCCGAGAGATTGTTCCCTGAAGATACTTTTGCAAAATATACACTCTATTCATAAGTTTGGCAAATCCTAAATCATCCCACCAGGACATTCTTTTCCTTCTTTTGTCATCAAAAGACCAGAATTTTCTGGTCTAATCTCAGATGGAGAAAACCGTCTATGCCCTCATTATGCACTCAAGGTAGCTGACAGACTTGAAGACCTAATGCCCACCTCCTCCAAGGAGCCTGCCCTGATTGGTCCAGAAGCATGATGTTTCCTAGCCCTGGAGGTTGAAGGGGAGGAGGATGATGACATCTTCAGGATACTACTTTAACAGCCCTCAAGAGAACAGAATACCTCTGTTTGGACTCTTAGACCTCGAGACCTGAGAAAGGCCTTCTTTGCTCCTTAAGCTCTGGAGATCATGTGAAATCTTTGAAAATCTAATGGAAGCTATGGATTTTCTCCCCCAGAAAAATGCACATCTATACACCCATATAATTATGACACACAATTTTAGGACCACCCCACCCCCCACCACATGTGGCTAAGGGTACCTGTGAAGAATCCACAGTGTCTAGCCCAGTGCTTGCTGAACTAATACACTGAAAACTGACTGAATAAAAGGCTTTGAAAGTGTGGCTCACTGAGAATTTCTTCACCCCACATCCAATGAACTGGGTTGGGGGTTGTTGATCTATATATGTTAACAAGGTAAAATAAACCAAAGATCCTGTTATGGACTAAATTGTGTCTGCCCAAAGCTGATATGTTGAAGCCCTAACACATAGTGTGACTGCATTTGGAAATAGGGCCCATAAATGAGGTCCTCAGGGTGAGGCCCTAATCCAGTAGGACTGGGGTCCCTATCAGAAGAGGAAGGAACACAAGGATTGCACTGTCACATAGAAGCGGCTGTGTGAGGACACAGCAAGGAGGTGGCTGTCAGCAGACCAAGGAAAGAGGACTCAGACCAAACCTGCCGAGACTTTGATGCTGGACTTCCTGCCTCCAGGACAGAACAGGGCAGAGACGAATTCCTCTTGTTTCAGCTCCCCAGTGTGTGGCAGCTCTGGCTAACTCATCTAGGTCCTATCTCCGGAGAACCATACTCGGGAAGTGAAGGAGAAGCTGATTGAAGAGAGACAGTGGGTTCTGGGGATCCACGAGAAAAGTGATCGCTTTGAGCTTGACCGACCTAGGTCCAAACCCCAAAAGTGAGATTTTCTGAAGACCACGCGGCCTCTTGGAGATCTGGCTTCATCATTTATGAAACACAAATATTTTCCTGAAAGAAAGTGTTTTGAGAGTTAAATGAGAGAATGCCAGGAGCCCAGTGGACAGTTCTGCATAGTGTCATCACTGAGAGCAAAGACGGGGAGAAGAAGCAAGCGATGAAAGTGATTTTTATGTTCAGTCACTGCCAAGAGCACCAAAAATGCACCAACCTCTGTCTGCCCCTTATTGCAGAATACAGCCCTGTTCACCCTGAAAGCAGGTGGCAGATCCCATGGTCTTCCTTGGGAAGATGGGCAGAAAGGATGTCTTGGGTGCTTGTAAGATATATGTTGACACCATGATTTGTTGGAAAAAAAAAGAAAGAAAGAAAGAAAGAAAAGAAAAAAAGAAAGAAAAAAGTTTAAAATTCTAGCTTTATACTGGAATAACCTGGGGAACTTTGAAATGAAGCAGATGTCCAGGCTCTTCTCAGACATCTGAATTGGGATCTCAGAGGCAAGCCCCATTATTTAGAGTTGTAAGAATTTCCAGATGATTCTAACATGCTAAGATTAGGGTCCACTCCTATAGCCCAATTTTTTATGGGAAAACTGAGGTGGGGGGGATACCCCTCTCAAGTCACCCTATGTTAAGAGTGGTACCCCAAACAGTGGTGAAGTGCCTGAGATCGCCAGGCTTAGGAGGGGAAGAGAGGGCCTACGAGGGGAGAAGAGAAAGAACAATTATCCTAAAAACTGTTGTTTCCAAAGTAAGCAAATGGGCCCAAAAATACTTTTTAAAAATAAAATTGTACAGGAAAGCGAAAGGTAATCAAATATAATCAGGACTGTTTTTACCTAAAGTAGTGCAGGGTTGTAGAACTGCCTTCCCCACCTCCACCTATATCAACTTGAAGTCACCTCTGCGAGCCCCAGCAATGAAAACGACTGGCCTAAATGTCCTTGCTTTTATGGGTCAATTGGGGTATGGTGTATGAGGCCGGAGAAAGTGGGCCTGAACTTACGGCCTTGTCCTTAGCTAAACCAAGTGAGCACATCAGTCACAAGTCAAGTGTTCTGTGTGATTGCACCTAGATTAGAAGTTAACAAACCAAGGTTCATGCCCTGTGACTTCCAGGCCAGCCCCGGGATACGGCAGATCTGCGGGTGCCTACGGCAGATCTGCGGGTGCCTACAGCACTCAGCTAAAGAATTAAGGCATTCATGAACAACTGAGACAGACTTCTGTCCAAACAGTGTATCACCTCAGTGTCTAATGAGGTCCTTCTCGGGACCTGTTACACAGACTAATAATACCCTGGGAAGCAGATAGATGCAGGAAGGAAATGAAACTCACAGTTACTGGTGCAATCGTTTAAATTGAGAGAGTTGGGTTTAGAACCAAATTAACATTGCCGATTCCTCAAACACGTTTTGAGAAGTCTGTGAGAGGAGCAAGTTCATTGCAAGGCATCATCATTTTTATAAACACAGGTGGAAATAAAGGGATTTCCAAGGGTGAAGGTCTCATTTTCCACTCAGCTTCTTATTAAATGGAAATTCAGAGACTGGAGTTGAGGTCAAACGCAAGGTCCAGTGGAAGATGAAACACATGCAAATGTCTGGAAATTCAAATGTTTGGTCCCGGGGGTCTCTGTAACTTGCAAAGGGCTGTTTGGACTGTCAGTATATTAAAATTACACATGCACAAAGAGATAAATATATCTAATGGAGGAAAATGGTAATTTTAATAGATAATATTAATGCTAATTATAACCAAGTTTGATTGAATGGTAATAGCTGATTTGCTATAATTATTTGTAACATCTGGTTACTTACATTTATTAAGTTCCTACTATCTGCCAAGCAATATGCATGTGTTATTTCACCTTTATTCACTGCTGATTCTCCAGCAGCTAGATCATTTCCTAGTGGATAATGGGGGCTTGATGAATCTGTATGAAATAAATGCATAAATACATGAAAATCCCCTCACTAGCTCCAAAGTTATTATTATTATCATGATATAGAGAAAATAACAGAGACTTGGAGAAACAAAGTGTCTTTCTCAAGATCAAACAGATACCATGTGTTAGAATCAGCATGGGGACAGGCTTCTTTCCAAGCTGCTGCAGGAACATGTATGGATTGTCATGACAACTAAGATTTTGAACACTTACTTTGTGCCAGATACTACCCTAGCAATTTGACACATTTTATTTCCTTTCATCCTTCTCCCAACTCCTGATTAGGGAGGTACCTGTACCCTCTGTTACAGAGAAAGAAAATGGAAATTTATAAGATTAAATAATTGCCCAAGTTCTTGTATACACATGTGCCAGGGGCAGATGAGGCTTACTCCAAAGCCAAGATATTCGTCATTGTGCTACCCACCGCATCCTCTGCCAATGTGTACACAGAACTCACACATGAAACAAGCCATGAATTACAATGCCAGGACGCGCCTGTCCATCCTGCTCTGAAATGCTAACAAATGAGTACAAGCCTTAGAAGAGTATATTCAAATGTGTGTAGGGAGTTAGTGAGGAGAAAGGCTATCTACGAATTTTTTATAGATTAGAATATTCCGGGTTGGGTTTTTTGATATGGCCACTAACTATGATTATGTGGTCCTTAGTAAACAACTTAGGGAATTTATTAAACATATACTGTTCCCCCAGACTTTAAGCCTTTGAAGAGCAGGAACTCTATTATTTCATTTTTTTTTCTCTCTGATCCTTAACACAGAGGTTCTTAATAAAGTTTGGAATTAAATTAATAAGCAAAGCAAATGATGAGTTGATCTGTACATTCTTCTTTCCAGTTATAGCATTATTACTGTATATGATTCTGATAAACTTGAGGATTAAAATACTTCTATGGTAAACCATTTTTTGTTCTATAATAACCCTAAAGAAAATATCAGAGGCACCCCACAGTTCCTTGCCCAGATCAAGAAGTTATAAACTGAGAGACTGAGCCCAGTCTTCTTAAGCCTAGACACCAAAAATGGCAGATGCAGTGCCATTAAAACTAGATCATATCCTAAATCCAGTGCAAATCTGATAAACGAGCGGCAGCTTTGCCTCACATTTGACTGGCACCAGCCTTTGCCAAAAATACAAGGAGCTGGTTCTCCTATGCTACCACACTGGGTTAAAGGAAAAAAAATGTCACTCTCTGGAAGTATTAGCTGAGTGGTATTCTTACCTGTACTCTCTTAAACATTATATATATATATATATATATATATATATATATATATATATATATA